>NC_086249.1:55530772-55830772 GCF_021018805.1 Prinia subflava
CTGCTTTTGCTTAAAAAAATGGAATTATATGGTGGGAAGAAGTAAACTATGGCACACCCTGATATTGATATAAAAATAGAAAACACTGAAATAATGTTAAGGCTAAGTAAATAGCCTATTAATTCAACGTGCTATTCCAATAGGACAAGGCATCTATTTGTACGTTGATCCATACTCAGTCTCATAGTTTCCCCCTACTATAATAATTCCTTTCCTTTCCTTTCCTTCCTTTTTCCTTTTTCCTTTCCTTCCTTTCCTTTCTTTCTTTCCTTTCCTTTCCTTTCCTTCCTTTCCTTTCCTTTCTTCTTTCCTTTCCTTCCCTTTTCCTTTCCTTTCCTTTTCCTTTCCTTTCCTTTCCTTTCCTTTCCTTTCCTTTCTTCCTTTCCTTTCCTTCCTTTCCTTCTCTTTCCTTTCCTTTTCCTTTCCTTTCCTTTCCCTTTCCTTCCTTCCTTTCCTTTCCTTTCCTTCCCTTCCCTTCCCTTCCTTCCCTTCCCTTCCCTTCCCTTCCCTTCCCTTCCCTTCCCTTCCCTTCCCTTCCCTTCCCTTCCCTTCCCTTCCCTTCCCTTCCCTTCCCTTCCCTTCCCTTCCCTTCCCTTCCCTTCCCTTCCCTTCCCTTCCCTTCCCTTCCCTTCCCTTCCCTTCCCTTCCCTTCCCTTCCCTTCCCTTCCCTTCCCTTCCCTTCCCTTCCCTCCCTTCCCTTCCCTTCCCTTCCTTCCCTTCCCTTCCCTTCCTTCCCTTCCCTTCCCTTCCCTTCCCTTCCCTTCCCTTCCCTTCCCTTCCCTTCCCCTTCCCTTCCCGCACCCTTCCCTTCCCGCACCCTTCCCTTCCCGCACCCTTCCCTTCCCGCACCCTTTCCCGCACCCTTCCCGCACCCTTCCCGCACCCTTCCCGCACCCTTCCCCGCACCCTTCCCTCTCCCGCACCCTTCCCGCACCCTTCCCGCACCCTTCCCGCACCCTTCCCGCACCCTTCCCGCACCCTTCCCTTCCCTTCCCTTCCCGCACCCTTCCCTTCCCGCACCCTTCCCTTCCCGCACCCTTCCCGCACCCTTCCCGCACCCTTCCCGCACCCTTCCCGCACCCTTCCCGCACCCTTCCCGCACCCTTCCCTTCCCGCACCCTTCCCGCACCCTTCCCGCACCCTTCCCGCACCCTTCCCGCACCCTTCCCTTCCCTTCCCTTCCCTTCCCTTCCCTTCCCTTCCCTTCCCTTCCCTTCCCTTCCCTTCCCTTCCCTTCCCTTCCCTTCCCTTCCCTTCCCTTCCCTTCCCTTCCCTTCCCTTCCCTTCCCTTCCCTTCCCTTCCCTTCCCTTCCCTTCCCTTCCCTTCCCTTCCCTTCCCTTCCCTTCCCTTCCCTTCCCTTCCCTTCCCTTCCCTTCCCTTCCCTTCCCTTCCCTTCCCTTCCCTTCCCTTCCCTTTCCCCTTTCCCTTTTCTCCTTTCCCCTTTCCCTTTTCCCCTTTCCCTTTTCCCCTTTCCCCTTTCCCCTTTCCCCTTTCCCCTTTCCCTTTCCCCCTTTCCCCTTTCCCCTTTCCCTTTTCCCCTTTCCCCTTTCCCCTTTCCCCTTTCCCTTCCTTTTTTTTTTTTTTTTCTTTTAAACTTATTTTGAGGACTTCGAGTATCAGCAGATAAACCTAAACTTCTTGATACATCTGAAAATGGATAGATTGCCTCAATAAAAAATAGAAACATATATGTGACTCAGAATGAAATATATCCATACAGTTGTGTACTGTGTCTTTTAACATCACAACATATCAATACACTTATTTTAGTTTTTCAAAAATGTGGTTTGCAAGCCAACACACACCTAAGCTGAATGAATGAAGGGCATCTGAGAAGCATTATGTTATGATCTACTGCCCTGTACATGTAATGAAAATATGCAAAGGCTGGCAAACCTGATAGGGCTCTTACACTATCTGAATCCAAAATAATGAGAAAGTTTGTAGAAGCCTGTATGCCAAATATGAGCCTCATTAGGCAACCATTCTCCTTATAACTTAGCATAACTGATATGATACTTTGTCATCCACAAATAGTTATTATGAATAATGAGGAAGTGAATTCCTTCAACTTTAGACTCATAGGTGCTCATTAATATAAAACTCTAAACTTTAAAAATTGAATTGATTTCCTAATTTGTGAAAGTGTAAATGAAAAGATACAGAGTGTGTGCATGTGGTATTTTTTCATAACCAATCTAATGCAGAGTTTTAATGCTGTGACCATGGCTAAAGTAATTTGTGATCTTTTTTATTTCATAAGATAGTGTCTATTAATTTCTGTTTTTCTGAATACAGAAAAAAAAAACCAACCAAGCAAGCAAATAAAAAATAAATAAAAAATAAACAAATAAACCTTAAGTGAGAGAAATAATCTGAAGTGATGTAGTGAGTAATACTTAAGGTATCAGCTGTTCACTGACTTTTTTAAAGGTGAAAAGTAATATCCATACATGCAAAATGCTTTTAGATTACATATGCTTATCTTTTCATATTTATATTAGTGCCTCAAAGTTAAATTTTGAAGAAGAGAAAATGTATTTTTCCTGCTGACAAACCTGATACTGTTAATTTTACCTTATCAAGAAGTCAGTTTAAGCTATCTAAATATATTACTTTCAGTAGCATACAATTTTTTACCATGCATTTTTGTATCTCTGTATTGATAAAACTTATTAAAATGTATAAATTTCATGTAAGTATGTGTGATTAACATTGATTTATTCAGATCAGAAATTACTAGCCTCATCAAAACTGATCTATGTCCCAAAACCAGTATGACTGTCATTTTATGGAGCCTACCTAGTAAGCACGGACTCCTGGCCTAAGACCAGTTAGTGCTACTGCTCTTTGGAGCACAATTAAATTACAATACCAGGCAGATCTTGCCCCTGATGATTTTCTTGTTTGTAATACTGTTATTCTAGAAAATTGAGGTTTGTCCACAGAACGAGCCATTAAGCTGAAAATACCTCCTCTAACTTCTTTCAATTTTAATTCTGCATGTATTAAAGTCCACATGGGAGTATGAATGCATATTGTATTTTTAGTGTCAATGTCTAATGCAAATGTGCCTGATATTTTTAAATATTCGTTTCAAGCCTTTAGTTTTATAGAGCAATGTTAATATTGCAGATTTTGGCAATAGCATGGTCTGTAAGGTACTGAGAATTATACAGTTAAATTCTGCTGATAATTTCTCCTGTAAATTTAAAATGTGTGCAGACACCCTTTTAAGACCAATACTATTTGCTATTTACCCTGCAAATTCTCAACTATTGTGCTAAAACACACAATCCTCCACTCAGGGGATTTGTGGAATACAAATCTCCGAAACTTTTATCTCCCAGGACAGACACAGCAGTCTTGTTAAACACTCATTGGAAAAAAATTATTAGTTTGGGGCATGAATAATAGGAATCAGTCATCAGTAATCAATGAGATTTTATGAGTGATATAGAAGTAGAATTTGATTTCTGTAAAGAAACTCAGCACTTTCACATAATCCAGGCAATAACAAAAGCTGGAGCAAACGATCCATGGAATTAGAGGTATGTAAGTATTGAATAATTTGGTCAGTCTTGGACAGTTTTACTCAACCTAGAATTTATCTGTTTCTTTTATGTATAAAGTTATGAATTTTCCTTAAGTCTGGTTTTGATGTATGACACTGACAAATAATTAGGAAAACATATATTTACTTTGACAGGATAGCATGAAATTCCTTTAAAAAATTATTTTGCCTTTTGAGGCACAGTTATTTTAGGATTTTTTATCATACAATGTGATTAACTTATTTTTTTCTGGAGTAAAATGTCTGGCTACACTAATTTGGCTTTAACTATATGTAATACAAAACATGACATTTATTAGCCATGAGGTTATTGCCTTTATCACTTAGATATATGTAAAGAGCTTATCTGAAAATAGCATCTTGAAATTTCTTTAATGTATCAACAAAGCTTCTACCCAGCTACAAGGTTCTAAGTCTTATTACAAAATTATTTTCTATTCTTTGCAAAAACTTCTATGTTTGAGAAGTGTGTGGAATGAGCTATTAATCAGTTGTGACTTATTTTCTGTTATTAACTCATCTGGTAGACTTTGTTGAACAAAGTATGATATACAGTGTGGTATTACATTGTTACTTGACGTGTTCTGCAAAAGCTTAATAGGAGGTAACTATAAGAGGTATTTTTTAAATTTCATTCAGATATTTCTGCTTTTAACCTTGGTCTAGGGACAATTTAGAGCAAGAGGAAGTTGAAATAGCTTTTTCCAATTCTCTCTAAGTAGTAGTTAGAGTAATTACCTTGAATATGATTTTTTCAGTAATACAGCTCATGTTGGTCAATAAAAGATATCCTGTCTTTGGGCCTATAAGCCTACAAACTGTCCTTTTTGATGCTGTAATCTGAACTACTTGCTATATATGAGCACTTAGTCCTCAAAGTGTGATTTTTAAAATATTTCCACATCTATTTCTGTTGAGAACAAAATAAGTGGATAAATAAAGCACTATGGAAAGTATTTAGGGGTCAGGCTTTCTCCCTTGTCCTGACTCTGTACTTACCTGAGGACAAAGCTGACCTTGGGAGTCTAAATATTTTAGAAACTAGGCTGACTTTGGGTTTATCATCTGCTTTAATAACACTCAGAATGTTCATTCTAGAACTTTCTTCTATCATATTTACCATAATATTTTTTTGTCCACCCAGTATCCAGAGCAGAAGCCTGTTGCCCCTCCAAAGTGGAAGCAGACTAAGATATACTGAATTTTTACCTTCCTTAAATCAAAAGTAATTACACTGAAAAAGATTATCAGGTTAGTGTGTAATATTTACTATGTATTTTGCTATTTATTTGTTTGTTTTTACGTGGGAAATACGTGTCCGTTTAATTTGAAATAATAATAGAGCAAGGTTATCTGTTATTTGGTCTAATTCTCTCATTCTCCTCTTTTCTACACTTCAGCTTTTGCTTTTCCCTGAAAAACAAAACAAACCAAACAAAACCCCCCAGCTTTAGTTCTGTATTTTAAGAAATACTAAACAGTTTAATATCAGATCCTCATATATCTGTAAACTAGAAACAGACATGAACAAGCCCACCTTAAAATGTAAAATATAATTTTGTTTGTTTGTTTTCTTTTCTCCTAGGAGAAAATTTAGTGTATGATAAATACTACAGAATATCACAGTTTTTGGAGGAAATAACACTAGCAGAGCTGGTAAAACAAACAAAACCCAAAATATGCATACAAAATATGTCTGATTTTGTAGTTATGTTTCTATTCTTCATTACTGTCATATAAAAATGTAGTTCAAAATCTGCATTGTAGTCACACTCATATAAGCAATACTGGTTTCTAATATGTATTCAAAGGAGGTTTCTCTGCCTTCAAAGTGTCACTTTTATGTCTTCTGGCCTCCTTAGCAGTTGATCCAAACAGCAAAGTTCATTTCAATTATTTCAGCATCCTTCAGCACCCTGTCAGTAAACAAGCAGTTTGAAGCATTCACTGCCACGAGCAAGACCCAGACTTGAGGATAAAGGCTGAATGAATGGTCAGCAGTGGCTGGGGAAGACAAAAACCTGTACCCTTCATCCAAAGTGACATGGCTTATGGCTCCAGTATATAAAGTACTTATTCCCTGCATGAGACTGAAACTCTTGCGTGCAACAATTGTAATCACAAAATAATCAGAAAATTATAGGAAACTGTTCTCTTACTTCTGTTCCAATTAATTTTGAGGTAAAATCTCACCTTCATGCTACTAGATTGTTATATGTGTTTTGTAATTTCTAACAATTAGAGTATGATAAAATTTATGTTCACATACCATAGATCATTGTTCTAAGAGGAGGGTTTTCTTCTCTTCAAACTCAAAACAGACTATGCCTGTCCAAAGTGGTTCAAATCAGTCTTGAATTGTTCATGCAGAACTACAATCTAGTTGAGGCACCACTGAATTATATTTGACTTTCACTCCTCTCTCTGCCTCTGATCCTGACTCTGATTCCCCACCCTGGGTTCTCCTTGATGTGGTCACTTCTTGCAGCTGCCTTTTTATCACACAGATTTTCTGACTCAACTTCCCTTGTGTAGCCAACCCTTGTTGCTTGCTAATACTTGCAAACTAATCTCTGAACTGGGGAAATCTTTTCTCTTGAAGCACAGGGTTAGTATCTTGCTTTTTGTTGTTATCTCTCAGTATTCTGAATTTTACTATCTCAGCCTCGCTGCAGCCAATGTTGCTACCAACCTATTTTCCCAGAAATTCTATTCAAGACTAGAACTGTGCAAACACCTAAATGAAACTACATAAAACAACATGCTTCCCCCCCCACCTCGCCCCACCTTAGATGAAAAAACATGTTTATAAAATACTTAAAAATACTTAAAGGAGGATTGTATTCTTTAATCCTGACATATCTTCTTGTGTCAAAGACCAATAATTCACAGGTAGTGCTTCAGGGGTAAAGAAAGGTGAATGAGATTCCAAGTTGCTTCAGTGAATATATACCATGGATAAATGTGAGCAGTTATTTACTTTCATGGATTAGGTAGCATGACAGCATACAAAGTGTGATGTACTCGTGCTATTGCTTTCTACAGGGAAAAGGTATCATATTTACTATTTTAACTAGTGGCTGTGCAGAAAGCATGAGCATTTACAAAGTTAAGTGTGGTGCTTAGCTGCTTTAAAAAATGTAAAGCAATATTAAAATAATGTTCTCTATATTACCTTCCATTGCTTTTTTAAGATACCCAAACAGCTTATTTGCTTCCTTAACCAATGGCTGCCCGAAGTGCACATGGACAATTAAAAAAGCCTATAAGGATTCTGGATGGCTTAAAATGATAAACTATACTGCTAAAATATTTTAATGACTTTATACATCTGAATGTTATTTGGAAATTACATCTGTGCTTTACCTTGAATTACAGATATTGCTGGGAATGATAACTTAAGGCACAGTCAACCATTAAAATTCCATGACTAGGAAGGGTTGGAATGTCTTCTGAAAGATGATAATTCCTGAAAAGAAATAGTTGAAAACTTAGTCTCGTCAACAGATAATAAGCAATTAAGCTAAACTCCCCCACTACCTCTGTGACAAGTAATGTCAGTATTCAACTTTCTGTGTATCATATCTCTCCTCTCATCCAGAACCTTTACTTCTTGCAATACTTAATGGCAGGACTATGTTCAGTTAAACCTGTGGGATTTTACAGGTAATGCTGTAACCATCCCACACTAACTCTTCTTCTCATTTGTATTTTTGTGAATTGATAATAAATATTGATAATAGATTGATAATGGGACCAATTTTAAATAGGACAAGTATTCTTTTTTTTTAAGTTTATAAACCATAGATGCTGAATTTCTGTGAGATTAGAAATAACCCCTTATCAGGGATTGATAGTGGAGAGCTCACTTACAGTTTTTCTAACTAGCACATATTCACAATATTAATTTACACAAACCCTTGGGATGCAAATGAAGGAGAGCATGGGATGTATAATGTGTGACCAAAGTCACTAAATCCCACCATAACATGTGATTGCTCAGTCACATTGGGATGTGCCAAAATTTATAGAATAAAAGGAGTGCTTCAGGGCAGAAAGGACAGAAGGGGAAAACATCTCTGTCTGTTCAGGATCAGTCAATGGACTCTGTCACTTCCTTTCCCCTGAAGAAATCCCTTAGATGAGATTTGCACCTCCAACTACACAGGAGCACACCCAGGAATATTCATTTAAACATACAGAGTGTTATTAGAATCTCTCTTGCTATACTTTCTGTCACAACACATGTTAACTCTCTGTAGTTAGTACATTTATCATTGGTAATCTTGAACCTGCTTTCCTGTGGCTTCAAGTATTCGTGAGTCTGGATTGTGCCAAGTCTTTACTGAATGACCAGACCTGTAGGGCTGGATTGGTAAATTGCATTATTTGTGCATCTGTTCTCATGCAAGTCCTTTTAAACTTCACCAGACTTCTAGTGTTAAATCAGCTATAATCAGAAATTAAGCTCAGCCACACCCAGCCCTCTCTGATCTCTCCAGGATCAGCTGGATTGCAAGAGCAGTGTTCTTTTTCTTCTAAATTTTCCTCTAAATTTCCATGCTCTTAATGCAACAATGAAGAGAGTCAAGCAGTGAAACAGGCTCCTGAGAGAGGATATACAGTTTCTATTCCCAGAGATTTTCAAAATCCAACTAAATCAAGCCCAGAGCTGTTTGTGTGACCTTAGAGTTAAGTCTGTTAGGAGCAGGAAGGTGGGTCAGAGACCTCCTGAGGTGCTCACAGCTTGATTGTTCTATGGTTCTGATTCTGTGATATTTCCTTATTTAATGCCTGAAATCAAGTAGAATATAACACAACTGAAATTAGTGAATGATGATGATCTCTGATGGGTATGCACAAAGCTTTTTACAGGTAGTAAAAGAGAAGAAAGTATTTTAATCTTATTAGTTGCTTTCTTGGCAGAAGCAGTTAAATTTTTAATACTTTTTAGTAGACTTGATCAGAATTATTTGTAAAAAGCAATGTAGAGTTCTTGGTGCTGGAAAGATTTAAGTGTTTTATGAAAATGTATTATTTTCAATGCTTGAGCTCTTCTGTATATGATTTGAACTCAGTAGAGCAAAATGCAGATTAAATTAAAGGTTATGGTCCTAAGAACAATTACAAAATTAGTCAAGCACAGACTATTCCAGATGAAAATGTTGAATGGCCAGAAAAAAAAAACAGGAAAAAAAAAGTTTTCTCTCAGAGAAAGAGGTTATTATTTCATTTCTGACAGACTGTAGATTTTTATAGAAGGATAAAAAGGGATACCTAAAACAGTCAATAATAGTTTGCTCTTGCTCTCTTGGGGTTTTTTGTGGTGCTAGTAATGTATTTATCTATTTATCTATCTGTCTATCTATCTTTATTTATTTATTTATTTTATTTCAAGAAAGGCCTCAAATTTCTTTTTTCTTTTTTTTCCATACCATAGATCATTAATATTTTCACCTGTAAAATATCAGTGGGCATAAACACTGACACCAGTTCTGCTGTTGCTTATTGGAGCAAAGAAAATGTCAGCCTTTCGCTATCTATAGGAACTTAGTGAACAAATATATATCACAAGATGGATGATCACCATATTTCTCTAATTTCCAGCAGTGGAAACAGATAGAAGGTGGATTTCACTGTGTATTAAGGGTAAAAAAAAATCAGCTTAGTATATATTTCCTACTATATTTAGCAGATTCCTTAAAAAAAAAATAAAAAATGAAAGTAACTTACTGTGTTATAAATACTGTAAGATATCTATGTGTAAGTGTAGCAAAAGAAAGAAAAGCCGTTTGGGTCAATGTCTTAATTTACATTAATCATTGGCAAGACTGATATTATCCCCTTCCCACTTCAAGTCTAGCTTAAAGCTCTGTCAAAAACCCTCTTTGCCCTTTGAGAAAAGTGAATCCAGTTGAATGTCAGCAGGCCTGGTACCATCCCATTACTGAAAAACCCCAAAACTGTGGTGGTGACACCAGCCATGGAGTCATTAACAGACTGAGTTAATCTGTTTCTTCATATGTCATTGCATGCAACTGGAAAGAGAGAGGAGAAAATTGCTTGTTCTCCAGATTGCCTTATCAACCCTCCCAAGGCACTCAAGTGTCTTTTGATTGCCCTTGGACATTCTAACTTCATCATCACCTACATGGAAGAGAAATAATGGGAAACAGTGTGAAGGCCAAACCATGCTAGGAAGTTTCCTAGTGATATCCAAAACCTGGGCCACAGGGAGGTATTAACCTTAGTAAATATTTTCTACAGGAGTCAATTTGCATTTGGTAATTTATCAGCAGGATTAAACCAAGTGAGAAGGTAGGCAAGTGTGTCCATATTGATGTCCATGTATTGAGAGTCATAGGCACATAGTTGGAAGTTTTATCGTGCCTAAAGTACTGCAGAAACGTCATCATCACTTTGTGCATTTTGGATTTATATATTATTATTATTATTATTATTATTATTATTATTATTATTATTTCTACTACTACTACTAGCTTAACCTAGCCATTAATAGATGCATTTCATCTGTTCTATCACCTTTCACCTTTGATAACTAGCTAAAGCTCACAAAATTAGCAGCTTAGCTACCATAACATCTCCCTATGCTCAGTAAAGAATTTTGCCTGAGTTATCCTGCTTTTCCAGTTTGTATTCATATATGACTTTCAAAATCATATCTGTTCACTTATTTTCTGTGTATACATAGAGTATGTTTAAGATTTGGTCTTTTGTCTCTGTTTAGGAAAGAATGACCAATATGATACTTGGAAAAAAAAAGGGCAGCGCTGACTTCAATCTAATACAGGACGATGAATGACCACACACCACTGTCTATTCAGTAGAAAGATGTACGAGACAGTTTAGTAAGGGAAGGAGAAAATGGATCCTCTAATCTGTATGTAACATAAAACCCCAGCAATTTACAGGTTCAAATGCGTTAAATTTAAAATTCTGGTTCAGAATTTTAAGACATTTAGGACTAATGTAGAAATGCCCAAACACTTGGACAAAAATAAGCCTAGGTTTATACTAAAAATATTTTACTGTTATCTCTGACACACTGGTCTGTAAATGAAGTGAGTGTAAATGTAATAAAGAATGTAAATGAAATAAACTTTACAGAGAAAAAAATTGCTTGTTTGAATGGCTACTATCAAAGTCAATTTACTATGAAACAAACCACAACTATCAGCTGAAAACTACTTTTGACAAAAATGGTATCCACAGAAAGATGCAAAAAATCTACAGTGAATAAAAGCTCTAAATATGAAAATAGTTTACTTATATGGAAGCAAAAATGGCAGAGAGAGACAGGATATGGATATAAGTACCCATGTTTGAATGCATTGACTCCCACACTGTACCTGAGAAAAAAAATGAAATCTGTAAACAAAACAAAACAAAAAAAAAGAGTGAATATAAAGAAACAAGAGTTTTTTCCATATCACTGAGCAGAATCAATTTTATTGTTACTCAGGAGTAACTTCTATTTATGTAGAATTTGGATTTCCATCTTGCTATTTTTTCCTATCTTTTACTGTTAAATACTGATTCTTGCACATGGAGCATTAACAATGCTACCAAAAATATTTTTGAGGAGAAAAATTCCAGTTTCAAATTCCTCTTATTTACACATCACAACATAACTTACAATGTTGTCAGTTAATTTTACTGCATAACTTCAGAACAGGACTTAGCTTGTAGGTGAACATCCTTAAAAATAGGTACCTGCTTAGGGATCCAAACAGATCTTAACTTCAAAAGTGCTAAAGTATTCCCACACCTTATACACACCTTATATTCCACAATTTTTACTAGGAGCAATACTGAATTTTACATTCCCTAATAAGTACTTCTATGTTAAGGAAATTTTATATCTAAAAAGATGTAGCTAGCACCTGATTAAACCCTAAAGCAAGAAGGTTTGTAGGGGTTGTTCTGTGCATTACAAAACTGGAGATTTTATTATCTCTCAGATATTATCTGTTATAAAAATCTACTCCTCTGAGTTCTGCTGGGCTTTTGGCACCTTTAGTACCACAATAATAAATCAGAAGATGCACTTGCCAAAAGAATGAAACTTGAAGAATAAAAAGACATCTGTATTAGAGTGCCTTTACACAATTCTAGAAGAATGAGAGACAAAGAAAACTGAAAAAAATAGATTGCTAAATGATGGTGGTTTTGATTTTGTAGGCATAGCTGAAACCCGGTGAGAAGATTCTTATAACTAGGATATCAATACAGATTAGTACAATTTATATAAAAGAAGGGTGGAAAGGTATCATTGTAAAGCACATAAAAATATTTACAATCCCAGAAAACTACAGGTTAGTAGTGATTAGTGCCAGGGTAAATATGATGGACTGGGATATAAAGACTGGAAGGAAAAAGAAATGACAATGTATGATTGATATAGATGATAAGGTAGAGGAGACAAAGAAATCAAGGTCAGTTCAAACTAACTTTTTGTATACTCAGAAACCTGGGATATTTTTGATACTTAAATACATGTTAATATTTGTTGGGCAACATAGAAACCCATGAAATATAAAGGAAACTTTTATATTACTGCTTTTGTATTAAATGAAAATAAAACAAATTTTATATCTACTTCTTTAGAAGGAAACTAAACTTAGTATGTGCCTGTCATATCTGCATCTGAAACTTCCTAATGAAAATTAGAACTTATGGTACCATTAAGAATTCAGGTTTTAGTTAAGGTACATAAAACAGAAAGTTTGTTAGGAAACAATATTTAAATCCACTGGAATGGACTATTATGCAATTAAAATATAAGAAACCATACATGCTTTCAGTGAAGAATATAAGGAACAGAGGTGGGTTAATGGGATTTCAACAATGGATTCTACTCAGTTAACTTTGTTATCACATTTCCAGCTTTGGAAATGCATTCTGAGTAGGCTGCTACCAAATGAAAGGCAAATCCCCCAAAGAACAGAAAAGCCCTCAAAAACTTTGAAGAAAGGAAATCTTGTTAATCTTGAACATTTAACATCTAGTTTGTATTCCTAAAATACAATTGTTTTCGTCTTCAAAATGAAGTGCCTTGGATGATGCAGAGAATGAGAAAACTTGTAGTTCTTCTCCTTAAGTTTATTTCTTTGCATGACTCAGATAAAATTAATAACAATAACTTCAAAGCAAACAAAAAAATTGTTCATCTGCCCTTTTTCCTAGAAACGTGCTTTTCTACCTTTTTTTTTTAATTTTTTTTTTTTATTTTATTTTAGTGAGTTGTCTTTTTCAAGCTATGTGGAAGAAAACAATTGACTTTTGGTACTTTTAAAGTTTTTCCAGCAAGAAGATGATATATTACTTGTGTCCATAAAAAAGCTCTGTCCTTTGATGTATGGCTAAATATTTTTCCCCATGATCATCCTGCAGCAAAAAAATTAATTTTGCTGTTACTATTTGCTCTGTCTTTATGCAAGCTCATGTCTGCTGTCCTACTTTGAACAATTGTCCTTATAGATTATATGGTC
Source organism: Prinia subflava (assembly GCF_021018805.1). Lineage (NCBI taxonomy): Eukaryota > Metazoa > Chordata > Aves > Passeriformes > Cisticolidae > Prinia > Prinia subflava. The sequence continues at coordinate 55,543,860 of NC_086249.1, forward strand.
ATAAACACTGAAATTGAGGTGACATAATTTAGATAACACAGACAAAATTGTGCCATAGAAATAGATTCTGATTTAAACTGAAAAGCAATTAGAATTTTTAGGTGTTTCAGTAGACACATCAAATAGTGATATTATAAATAAAGAGGTTTAAATGCAAAGCTACTAAAAAGTAAAAAATTCAGGTGTGCTGATATTGTCTGGAAAACCTGACAAGCAAATAAATATGATTTCTTTAAAATAGAATTTTTAATGGTATGTTTCAAAACAAAGCAGTATATTAATTTCCTTATAACTTTGCTTATGTACAGTTCCACAATTCCAATAGTCCTTTTGCCAGAAATAAAAAACTATTTCAGAACATGTATGAATATTATTTCAATATGAGGTCTAAAATTATAACTCAACTAAGTATGATTATTAAGCAAGAAATTTATAATAATCTTAGAGCAGTCTAAAGAAAGTCAGCTATATTTATCTGGTAATAATGATTTTGTGAGAAGAACATAGAAAACACCCAGAAACAACTTTGGATTATGCTCACCTTTTGAGAAAAATCACTGAGAGGTTACTAACAGAAATGACAGTGAAAGATTATAGTAGTGTTTAGTAGCCAATCTATCTGAAAGCACTTTAACACCTCACCTAATCTTTAAATAAAAGGTTTAAAAGCACGTGCAATGGTTGAGTTTGACAAGTTAAAATCTTGTCCTCCTTGATAATTTTTATTAGTCCCTGCTTTTTTTTGAAAATCTGTGCGTCTCTTATCCATTTTTACTCAGAGTTAATATTCTGTGGGTGTTTTTTATATATTTATTAGTTCATTACTATCTCCCATCCCACCTAAAACCCAGTCATAAATTAAATACAAAATATAACAAATGAACTTTTAATTTTCTATATGTTAACTGACTGTGTGATGTGTGTTTTACTTGCATACAATTTGTCTTTTTTTTCCTATTTTCTTTCAAATAATATGAATATACATTTCAAGACAGGAAAGATAATTTAAGGACTGCTATATATGAAGCAGTCATATATATATTTTTTAATGGTGAGTATGAAAAATATTTCTTTTCTCTATAAAGACAAGTGACTTTTGAACTTAAAATCAAAAGAGGTAGGCTTGGAACAATTTACTGTACCTATTTCAAGTCAGTTTGCCTCTTGCTAACTGAAGAAACACAGATCCTCAGAAGATCTAAAGAAATACTTTTAAACAAACATTTGTAAATGTGAATTTTAACGGTAACAGGAAAAAAATGAGTCAGGCAAATAATGGGATGTAGTTGACTATGTACTATAGCTAAATCTCACCTTTTATGCCATCAAGACTCTTTTTGCATTATCAGGTTTTTTAAATTTTCACAATTATTTGACAGCCACTGGAAGATATGATTTATCCATAGATCTGAAAAATTACTGAAATTGATATATTCTGGTTCATTTCCACAGGCTTGAATTTGAAAAACGCTATTTTCACTTGAATTTGTTTTCCATTTAGTCTTTTTTTTATTCAAGTCTACTGCTAAAAAAAAAAAAAATCAGATTTATTTTTCTCAGTTAATGAAAATGAACTCTTCATTCTGCTGAATATCTGTATATTTGAGCTTGACCATAGCATATCATTAGGCCTTTTCTAATTTATATGAAGTTTGATTGAATTATTAATTGAAAATGTTTGCTGCTAGTAGATTAATAGGGCTGTTGATGCTAAAAACCCCCACAACAGCTTTAGAAAAGCTGCTTTTCCATTTATCTTCTTGCCTCTGGATTATTTGAGTGACAAGTAAAACTCTCCTACCCATTAAATGGTAGAACCATTTCTACAGACAAAATATTTTCTTAAGTATATTGCAATCAGAGGAAAATGTCAAACATTATTTGTCATCCAGCCTATGAATTATTAAATGCTTTCTTCCTGCCTGCAAACAGATGGCAGGCAGCCACTCTGCATGGCAGGAGTCTTTAAAATGGCACGTGAAAAAGGGTCTAGTAGAGGAAAATAATGTATCATAAAAGTCTGTTTCTATTGGAAATTCTTGGCAGAAATATTAACAGGGTAACTGCCGAGTGATTAGATAAGTAAGAAAAATTAAACCGCTTTGTCAGAATATTTGGGGAGAGCATGGAAAGTGAAGTTGTGGGTTTATGGGTTGTGGTAGCTAAAGCAAAAGATTAGGAGCATGGTACTGAGCCCTTCTGGTGTGTAATTTTTGGATTACATGGTACCTTTAGCCTATCTCTGTATCCACTGTAGGCCAAGCTTATAGCACTGAGCAATTTGGCTCAATAAAAACAGCCAGAAAAATGAATGTTTGCTTCTAAGCTACTTATTTCTACACAATTTTTACTTTAGTGGTTTTTTTGTCACACTAGGTGTTGTCTAATTTGTAGAACTGAACATCTCTCAAACCCTTGGCCAAAGATATTGAAAAATCCGGTCATTGATTTCCAGCTCCTCTCTTCTATCACATCTCCTTCACTATAAAATTTCACCTGTAGACGATAGTGATTAAATAACCACCTACAAAGTTCTGTCATGTTTTATGATATCATTAGGATTCCCCATCAGAATTGATCAATTACTTAAAATTGCTAACCATTTTTTGAAGGTGATTCTTCTCAAAATTTATCAGATCATTGTTTATATTGCTGTTACATGATAGAGAATTATTGTTCCATTTTGTAAGCTTTAATACATACAATACCATGCCTTTGCATGCATTATGTGAAATGCTTTAGTTTGTATTTTTCTCTCAAAGAATACATTGCAATAATTCAACAAATCTGAGCTACAAATTGTTCCTGAAACTGCTGAGGTTAAAAAACTGAAGTTTTTTGTGCTGCTGATTAATAAACATGCATTACTGAAGAAAAATATATTAAGTGGTATAAAGATAGAGTTCAATTATTTCAATTACATACTATATGATGGTACTTGAGTCTCATACCATGTAAGTGTAGTGATGCACACTGAGATAAGCAGATTGGAGTAATCATACTGATCTTTTATAAAGTGCTCCAGGTTTTCCATAAAACAGTTCAAAAAAGCACTGTATGCTAGTTAATTGGAAAAAATAAACAGTGCAGCAGGTAGAAAAATAGAAAAGAGTGAAGAATAAGACAAGCAGATCACTTACCAGTTGCTGTAGTGAGCAAAACAGGCAACATGCAGAAAATAACACTATTTATTGCAAATTAAAATAAATAATTACTGATTTGAATATTGGAGGGAAAAAAACCAAATAAAAACCAAAAAATGCCTAAAAACCACAGGAAAAAGGAAAATGCACCTTTTATCTCCTTTTGTACCTAAAGAATAGATTTGATAAATAACACAAAAGGCTCAATTTTGTGCTCCAAGCACCTGTCCTCTGCACCCTGTTGTCATCATGGATTGCACTCGGTTTGGTAACTCCAGTTCAGGTGGCACTGGGGTGGTTGGTGGGGGTTGCAAGTAGGATGCTGCAGCTTCTGTGGACATCTCCTTCCTTCCCTTTCTTTTCCTATGCTCCAACACACACGCTCCACAGGACTTACTCTCTTTGGGGTGTTCCACTGTTGTCACCCCCATGAGTTACTATGCCTTTGGAAGGTATGCCTACCCTGTCATGCAGCCTCCTCCTGCTCTGTCTTGATTTTCTCCTTGTTTTGTTTATTTTTTTCCTCTGCCTTTGTACCCAGTGTTTTCTGACCTTTCTTAAATATATTTTACAAAGGCCCCACCAAATCCTCTGGGGTTTGGTCCCTGCTGGAACTGTCAATGTCTTAGAAAGCAAAAACCCTGACCTCTTCCCCAGGATTTTACTCCTGCTGCAGCCAGATGCAAAAGCACTTATTTATGAATTCAGTACATCTTTGAGCCTGATAACCTTTGACCATGAAATTACTACCTTGATAGAGGAGGGAACAACACTGATTACTGTCCACCTTGAATTAAGAAAGGTTTTTGTCATGGTCTTCATGGAGAAGCAGAGGAAATAGTGACTGGAGAAGCAGAGGAAATAGTGACTGGACAAGCAGAACCTCATGGTGGATTGGAAACTAGCTGTGCCCAGACAGTGGTGATCAGTAGCAAGTCTAGTTGGAGACAACTAATCAAATGGTGTACCCCAAGGGTAAATCCCATTTTAAATCTTCATTAGGGAGTTGGATGATAGGGCAAAGTGAACCCTCAACTAGTTTACTAATGACACAAAACTGGAGATGAATGCCTCATACATGAGAGATTCTTATGACTGTCCAGAAGAACTTCAGTAGGCTGAAGAAATGGGCTAACAGGAGTCTTACTAGGTTCAACATGAGAAAGTACAAAGTACTGCACTCAGGAAGGACCAGCCCCTTGCATAAGTTGGGGACCAACTAGCTGGAAAGTAAATTTGCACTTTGAAGCCCTGATGGACAGTAGGCTGAACAAGACCAATGTTGTGCCCTTAACAAAAAGGTCAGTGGTGTTCTGGGATGCATTAGACAAAGTACTGGCATTAGTCAAGGGAGATGATCCTTCCACTCTTCTCTGCTCTAGTGAGGTCACAGTGGACTAATGTGTCCAGTTCAGGGCCCCTCAATACAAGAGAGGCATGGACATACTGCAGAGTCCAACAAAGGCACACAAAGGTGATTAGGGGACAGGAGCATCTCTCCTATGAAGAAAGGCTGAGAGCTCTAGGACACTTCAGCCAGAAGAAGAGAAGGCTTGTAAGGAGATCTTATCAATGTATATAAATACATGAAAGGAGGATGAAGTGACCATCTTTTAAGCAGTTCCCACTAACAGAACAAAAGACAACGGGCACAAACTGAAACATACAAGTTTCCTAAGGAATATCAGATACTTTTTTCTACTGTAATAATGTCTGAGCCCTGGCACAGACAGCTCAGAGAGGTTGTGAACTCTCCATACTTGGAGATATTCAAAGATCATGTGAACATGGTCCTGGCTACTGGGTTTTAGGTTTTTGAGCAGGCAGTGGGACCAGATGACCTCCAGTGGTCCCTTGTAATATCAACCATTTTGTGAGTCTTAGAATCTATTTCCAAGTGTGTCTTGAAGATGGAAAATTAGGCCAAGATTTATACTCAGGTTCATGGTTTAAAATTGTTTTCTGATGGCTGGCATCTTATAAAACTGAACTATTTATTTAATATTTGGAATAAGAGGGGATTGTGTGTTAGAGATTTATTAAAACATAGCTTGGAGTGAAAGAAACGAAAATTGGCATGTGAAGCAGGTGATTTTTGGGTCCTGTATAGAAAGCTAAACAGTCACTTGCTGACCTTTAGATTTTCACAATCATGTGACAGACAGAAAAGTTAAAAGCTTTACCAAAGGGAGTAAGAATTCAGGATTTTCTGACTGCTTCCATTTCATTCATTTGTTGACATTTTCCCTGCTCATGTCAGAATCTTCAGATTATGTTTGAGAAAGAGGCCCTTTCTTCATATAATAGTATATAACTGGAATAGAGCTAGAAAATGGTTCGGGGTTTTATTTTTATGGGGTTCATGATCCTTGGTCACAGCAAATGACCTTGGAATCTGAAAACATCATCCAGCCATGCAAGCAATATTGGATTTGTGTCACAAGCATAAAATATTTAAAGAAAAATAATAGAAGATCACAGGCAATTCCAGCATAGTGTACATGGGCAGTTTGGCAGCTCTACAATTTACAGCACCATGGTTCTGTCTGTGTGGGTATAAACCAATCAAACTGTTCTACTGCAGGTGTCATAATGGCTTTACAGGGTGTTTAAAAAGGAATATGCAACAAGGACATTTTTTCCCTCAGGAAAGCCATAAATAAGAAGAAAACAGGTTTTTTTGAAGAAAGAGTAAAGTGATTTAGGCTGTCAAAACACATTTACTTCTCTATTTCATTTTTTACATTGTGCTATATAGTCACTATTTGTTGAATGGTTTGGATATTTTTTCCTTGAATATCCTTGCTTAACAGGCCATTAGATTACTCTTCAAAATCCAAGTTGTTTATAAAGTCTGCATAATGTGAATTCATTTTCAGTTCTGTCTATACAAGCTTCTAGTGTTATCAGTCAGGTTCAAAATTACATGATTTTTTTTCTGCTGTTTAAATTAGCTAGTCATTAAACTGAGGTTTTCACAGTCAGGTGTTCACAAAACAAACTAATCAAGCAATAAGAAAGGTACAGTCACATTATAAATGATAAGTTTAAATAGTGAAAAGAGGAAGTGGAAACCTAAGGTGGGTAAAGAACTCAGGTCACACGTGTTGAACCTGATTTCCAATAGGCCAAGTGCATAGTGGATGAATAACCCAAAATAAGCAAGTTCTAAAGTACCCATCTACCTCATCCCTGGACATGTTCAAAGCCAAGTGGGATTGTTTCTGAGCCACCTGTCTACAGAAAGGTGTCCCTCTATAGAGAAGGGGAATTGGAACTAGGTGGTCTTTAAGGTCCTTTCCAACCCAGCCATTCTGAGATTACATGATGATTCTACGATTACTTTTGCAGACAGGTAACACTGACAGTAATAACACTGAAGTCATGATTTCCTGCACTGGAGAGGACAAAGAAATAAGCTATTTGACATTAATATCTTTTCCTTTCACTGAGGTTCAACACTCAATGGTCAGAATAATGCAGAGAAAAAAGAACTCCCTTTCAAATTTAGTTTAAATAGCCTAAACCATTATTTATTCCCTTCCAAACACTTTAACTATTTTCAAAAGCTTGCATGCATTTTTTCTCAAATCTATATCTTCATTTTCTTTTCTTTATTAACATTTTTTCAGTCATATTACTCAGTCTGTCTCAGTGTGCATTTCAGTCTTTCTGCCAGAAATTAATCTCTTTCAGAATTCACTCAATCAGGCATCTTGGTGGCAAATTTGACTTATCCAGTCCTTATATGTAATGTCCCTTTCTTAGATAAAATCTTTTGACACTTAATGGACTTAGTTTCTTTCCAGATCTGTGAAAGCAAATGTTACTATTGTCCTTGGAGGAAAATGGGAGACACCAGCAAGCAAATAGATCCCAGTTGTGCTTTCTTTTTCGCTTTTTTCATTTGTCCTTCCTCCTCACTACATCCTTGGGGTTAACTCAGATAGGTTAAAAATTGAATATATAAATCAACTATGAAATAATTATGGAAATCAGTGCATGAGTTACAGGTTGTTCATTGGGGTACTACTAAGGTACTATTCCTAAAGATATTAAAAACCTAATAATCCTCAGAATAAAAGATTCCTCAGTTCTTGTTCTAAAGACAGTTACTATCCATGTGATCCTTGACCAGCCTGTCTGAGTTTACTGCGCTGTTTCTGAATGAAGGTAATACAAATATAAGCACAAATTTTGTCTAGGAGAGCTGTCATTCTTTTTTTCCTCTATTACTATTACTATTACTATTACTATTACTATTACTATTACTATTACTATTACTATTACTATTACTATTACTATTATTATTTTACCATCACCTTTTTATTTTTTTCAAATTAAGTAGCTTAAACACAAACCATATAAAATTTATTTTGTTCTCAATTAGAGGAGGGGAAGTAAACTGTAGGCCCACATGAGAACTCCTTGACTGGTGGAAGATGAAGGTTTGGCTAGGGTTTGGCTATGAGGATCCTGCTTAGGAACAAGATTTTCCTCTTATTGAATCACTGCTGCAATCTTTTTTCTTTTAGCTCTTACTGGAGATTTCTTCTCCCCAAACTGAACTTGAAAATTACATGTGCATTCTGCTATGGAGATTATGTGTTGCCAGCTAGTCCTGAAGAGCACTTTCAAAATGCCAACCACAGTGGACTGGCAGATGGAAATAGAATTTCATCTGGTTTCTACTTTATAACTGGTCTTGTCTACTAAAAAGGGATTTTCTCATGCAATGGCAGGTTTAGATATGTTCATAAGCAGAGGCTTAAAAGCATTCTTCCATCATATGAGGTGCTTAGATTCTAGATCATGACTTTTTAAAAACACCGCTCAAATGTCTACCACCTAATTAATTTCTGCTTTATCTTCTGACCCTGGTCTTTTGGGTAGCCTATATTCCCTTCTTTGTGGTATGTGTAAAGACACAAAAATATCTGGATATTTCAAAGCAGTCTGAATTTAACAATTATAGGTCTCAATTGCAATTTCTCATAAGAACTGCTATTAAAAAATTTAAAAAAACCCAAACCACTCTACCAGAAAATCACTAGGAGATACTGATATTAGACTTTTAGATTTCTGTAGAGAATATAAAACCTAATGTATTGTTCTCTCAATTTCTTCACTTTTTTTTTCTTGTTTTTTTCTTTTTTTCTGTTTTATGCAGCGAAAGAAAGAAATATATACCTGAGTTTTGGCTGGGTTGGGTTTTTCCTTTTTTTCCTTTTAAATTTCTTTAAATTTTGATTTTATTTTTTTTTATTATAAGGTAAGGGTAAGTCCAATTTTTATGCATGGAGTTGAAAAAGTGTAGGTACAGACAATTCTCTTAGTATGTTTCAGGATATGTTCTTGCATAATATTGAATAAAGGTAAAGCTATTAGCAAACGAGCAAAAATTATCCTGCACAGTGTCACAGAGGTCCAACTGAATACGCACCAGGCAATTTGTCTTACTGTTACTCACACTTCATCTACAGATGTGAGCACTCTTCATGATTCAGCAGCCCCTAATGAAAGCCCTGTCTGCTGCGTCACTCCAAAGGGAAATGCACAATCAATGGAAAAGGAAAATGGTGAAGGACTGGATTATTTGACTGTTGAACACAACCAAACACTTTTTACTTTGCACATTTAGACTTTTGTTACAGAAGAAGTATACTGTATGCAGTGGAAAAGAAGAGAGATTCACCATGAGACCAGATTATGCTCTCTCAGTGTTGGGCCATACACCAAAATTAATTTATCGTAATCCTTTCTTTCCTGTTTGAGAGAAAAATCCAAATTTTCTGGACTTTTATCAAGAAAATACACTAATTGTAGTTTTCATTTCCATGTCAAAAAAAAAAAGTGTAAAAGCTGATGAGACTGTCAATTTCTTCTCAGATACCTAATGTAATTTGTTTAAATAGATTAAAGTCATAACGTCAGAAAGAAGTAATGGGAAGATGATTTCCTCTATCAATATTAATTTGAAACATCAGACCTGATGATGATGAAAGTTCCCAACATTCTTCACTTGTCTCTTTAGAAAAGGAGGACAAATCTGTAAAAAAGGCACTAGAGTTGAATGTCAAATGTGTAAGTACACTATAAATGCATTAATTTGTCCTTTAGTTTGTATGTTTGATAGTGAGTTTAAAAAATGAAATCCATTTTACTGATTATTTTTACAGAACTTTGAAAAATTTACAGATTCATGATAATGAAATATCTGGTTACTGGTTTGTTTTTTGGACTGGTGCTAGTGGAGATATTAGCATGACAGAGCATAACAGTATAATGGGATTCATTTATGCATATTGGAAAGTAATGTCTTTCAGCATCCATATCAGAAGCAGATATTAAATAAATAAGATGTGATGAAATACAAGATTGTCCTATAAATTACTCAGCACCCCCTTCTGAAACCAAAACTGAAGAAATCTCACGTTTGTATTATCTTTTAGAAGCAATCTTTTCAGCTTCTTAGAAACCACTACTAAGGAATGTGACAAAATTAAATTTATATCAATTTTTAAAAAAACAAGCAAAACCTGATCTAACATAACACTAGTAATTTATTTTTCTATTTGATGACAGCAGGTCAGATGCATAGTGTTTGCAAGAGATGAAGCAAAGCAAATGAGAAAGCATTTCTGTGACATTCTACATCTCACTGACTCCCAATTATCACTGAGCAGTTTGATATCCTACAGCTAAAGATTCAAATACTGCAACCCATTTTGAGCTATGTTCATAGGAAAGTTTATACTTCACATGATATCAAGATGAAAAGATGGCATTTGAATTCAAGTTGAATTCATTTCAACTGTCTTGGTTTAAATTTCTAGATTTTACTTATTGACACCATAGAATGTATGCTTTAAAATACCATTCTGGAGGAAACTCAGAAGTCACTGACTGTTCAGATGAGAGAGGATCACTGAAATAACAATATTAAAATTCTTATATATTTGAAATTTTGCTCATATGGCTTTAATTTATAATGTTAAATAGATCATAATCCAGAAAACAAAAAAATATAAACATACATACATACATATACACAATAAGAGGATGCTAAGGCATCCTTTCCAGAGATACTTTCTCTTTTATTTCAAAAAATGTGTATGGTCTTTAACATTTAAATAAAACTAAATTAATATATGAAATAACATACATAGGCAATATTGAAATGTAACTAAGAATGTAAGATGTTTATCCTGAAAAAAATGTAATTATCATTTTCAAAAAGGCTGAACATCTTTCCATCTATGAATAAAACTTTTAAATACTAGTCTCATAAGTTTCTGAACATTACTTATTTATGTCTGCTTTTATTTCTTGCATCAAAAAGTAATAAGCAACAGTCAAATCCAAATTACTCAGCGAACTAAAATTTTCAATCCATGCAACACTAGTGGCAGATGGTTAATAATTTTTTTTTAATTTGTAACATGATGTGTAATTTAGAGCAGACATTTGTAGTCAGGCTACATAAAGTGTCTTATTTCTTAGAGATACTCATAACCGTGAACACTTCACCTGATTCACCTTCTGAAGCTGGATTGTCTAGGCATGATATGTATAGGACAACCAAGCTATCAGGCCCAGCTACGCATCGATTTATGGAGGGCAGGTCCTGCTTCACCAACCTGATCTCTTTGTATGACAAGGTGACCCATCTAAGGGATAAGGGAAAGGCTGTGGGTGTTGTCTACCTGGACTTTAGTAAAGCCTTTGACACGGCATTCTCCTGGAGTAACTGGCAGCTCATGCCTTGGACTCTTCACTACTTAAATAAACTGTCTGAATAGGACAAGAGGAAAAGGTCTTAGGTTGTGTCAGGGGAGGTTTATATTGGATATTAGGAAACATTTCTTCACTGAAGGGGTGTCCAAGTTTAAAACAAGCTTCTCAGGGAAGTGATTGAGTCTCTTTACCTGGAGGTATTTAAAAGATGTGTAGATGTAGGACTTAAATGCATGGTTTAGTGGTGGACTTGGTAGCATCAGGTTAATTATGGAACTTGGTGATCATAGGGGTCTTTTACAACCTGGATTATCTGTGATTCTGTGGGATTTTTTCCTCTAAATTCATCTTGCTGTTTTCTATTAAATCAAGAAATTGAATTATGCTTATAAAGATTATACATCTACAAAGCTGTATGCTTGAACAAAGCCATCTGACTTTATGAATGTCTGCTCTATTAATGACTCACTTTTTTCATGCAGAAGAAAAGATCTTCCCAATTATTAAATAAATGAATCTAGATAGTGATTAATTTAGGTAATATTCTCACACAAACTGCTATTTGAAATGATCATTTTTCATTTGTTCCTTGAGACAATAATTGTGTTAATAATTCTGTAAGTGATATTTCCTCTTTGTATGCTTCTATGGAAGGAAACTGTGTTGAACAGCTGTTTTAATAAAAGCCCAAATCTTGTTTTGGTTGATTAAGATAGCATGATATTAATAGTTCAGAGAGTAAGAAATAAATAGTTATGGCAACATGCTGCAGTTACTGAATTTCTTATGACAGGTTTGTATATAATTTCTCATTTTAATAATGGTAATAGTTATCACTTATCTTCAGATATGTGATTCATGGTCACGAGGACCACATCTACATCAGTAAGTGGGGAAATACAATTTTGTCAGATAATGGAGCCAAGAGATGAAGATGAGAAAATGGCAATCTGTGTGTTTCAGGAGAATTTACTGTTGCCCAGCTTACCTTGGTCTAGCAAGTGAACTAAGAAACTGGAATGCATTACATGAGCCCCTGGAATATATGCAGGGGTTTCGTTTTTGGCCAAAAGGATTTTAATAACTTCCTGCCTGAAATTCCACTGTGGGATTCATAGAAGACAATTAGGAGGCACACTTCAAAACTATTGTCCTGACCCAAAACTGAAATACTATAGTAGAATGATTCAATGGCATTAAAACAGCTGATAAACATATTTCCTACCCAGTTTTCTGACAGCATGAAAAATTAGAGTGATGGACTGAATGCACTAGCACAGTCCTCATCCTCCTTTACCTAAGTTCCAGGACTAACCTCCTAGTTGTTTGAGCTTTCTAGTGAAGGAGATGATAACTTCGCTAAACACAAGCCTCTTCAGATACACACTCATAACACTGCTCTGTTTGGAATATATAATGCAAAACATAGCAAAGGTTAGTTCTGTTTTCTCATTTGACTTCTGAGACAACATTCTTTGTTTATGTTCTATGCACACTTAGGTGACTGTGGTGAGGTTTCGGTAGTGCAAGTGCTGCTGTGCTGGACACAGACAATTCCAGTTGGCTCCAGTTGGCTTATGGAAGGGCATATCTGAGCCTGTCCATGCTGCTGATGTTACCTCTGGAAAAACATTTTAAAAAGGATTAAAACAATACTGTGAGGAAGAGGACTGAGGATGTGAAACAGAGCCTTGAAAACATGCAACGTTGAGAGAAGAAGGGCAAGCTGATGCTCCACACACCAGAACATGCTGCTTTCTGCAGCCCTTGGAGGAGATTATGTTGAATCAGGTTGCTCCTCTGCAGCTTTTGGAGAACCACTCTAGAACAGGTGGATATACCCTCAAGGAATCTACAGCCTGTGGAGACCCTGTCCTGAAGCGGGGTCCTTCAAGATCTGTGTTCTATGGGGAGAAGCCCCTCTGAGGGTTAGGTTTTCTGGCAGGACTTGTGACCCTGTGGAAGACCCATGCTAGGTCAGTCTGTTCCTGAGGTACTGCACCCTATGCTGGAGCAGTTTGTAGAGAACGGCAGCCTGGGGGAAAGACCCACACTGGAATAGGTCATGAAGGTCTGTAGCCTGTGGGTCACCATGCTGGAGCAGGGGAAGAGTATAAGGAGGAAGGAACAGCAGAGAAAATACCTGATGGAGTGGACACAAGTCCATTCCCTATCCCTCTGTGGGAAGAAGGCAGAAGAGCAGGAGTAAAGTTCAGTCTGGGAAGAAATAAGGTGGGGAAAAGATGGTTTTAGTTGATTTATTTCTCACTATCCCACCCTGCTATTAACTGACAATAAATTAAATAAATTTCCTGCCAAGTTGTCCACTTTCCCCATGATGGTAATTGGTAAGTTTATCTCCTTTTGCTTTTTTTGACTCATGAGCCTTTAGTTTAATTTTCTACCCCTTTTCTGTCAAGAAGGGGAATTGATAGAATGGCTTAGTGAGTGCCTGGTGGTCAGCCAAGTTGACCACAATAGGTAAAGGAAAATATTTTATTTCCCCTTGGGCAGATAAACAATATACAGGCAGTATAATCCTTCAGAGGCTTAACATCCACAGTTTGGAGTTAATTTCCTTTATATATGCTAAGCAACTTCATATAACATATCATACATTTATTTCAACCCCTTTCACACACCCTTTATGAAAATAAACATTTCTTGTTCTCATCACATTTTTGTCATTTGCTTGTTGTCACAGATTATCAAAGAAGTTTGCTTTATAATTAATCATGATAATATTTTTTTTCACTTCTCATTGCTGTATTTTTCCTCATTATCATCATTATCAAACTTATAAGCTGAACTTACCAAAAAGAGAATTGCAAGCAATGTATCTGGTTTGCCATTTGAGTAAATTAGCCAATCCTTGTGGTCAGTTTAACATAAGCATATGATCATGCTGGTCACTGTTACTACCCTATTTTGTAGTTTCCACTGCAGTTTTTGCAGGGTTTCATATACCTGTAGTCCTGCTGGTATGATTCATCTCACCATTACTCTGCATGTTTACATGATAAGTGTATATATGTGGGTTTGATGTCCTACTTCCTCTTACTGAAGGTAGGACCCTATTCAATACAGTTCTTGGTTCCTACAGAGGTGTTCAAAAGATTAAACAGGTAGAGTAAACCTCACTGAGAGTGGTGATTATAACAACAGTGACAGAATATAAATTCAGACATCTAGCTTTATGTAGACATTTATGTTGAAAAACTGGATTCCTAGCCTGTCTCCCCACATGGACACTTTTCTGAAATTATTGGTATACTCTACAGCAATTACAGTAAAAGAAGCACCCTTCTGAACAAGATAGAGGCCAGGATGCATCTCAGCTAAATTTTATGTTTCTGATGGAGGTGCCCAAGTAAGAAAAACAATTGGCTTATTGGTTCTGTAAAATAAATGCAGATACTTGAGGAACTTGCAAAGGCAAATTTACTTTCCCAGGCTTCCAGATTTTGTGAAAGTACTTATGGATATACTATGAACATAGAAGGGTGACATAATAACTCTCTTGCTACAAACTATTTGTACAGGTATTTTTTCTCTTGGTACTGTTTCTGGAGTAATACAGTAATTTTGTAATAGGGAAATTGAAAAAAACCTCACATAGTTCTTAAATATAGACATATTTTTGGCATTGGTTTGACTTGGTATTAGAGCTTCCACTGTGTTTTTTTGCAGAACATAGGCCAATAATATTTGTGCATTGCCAATGCCTGGAAGCCATGAGGGAAAAGTAAGTCCCATGTTCAAATGCAGATATTGTGGTGTCATCACACAGCCTTTCATGGCTTTGTAGCCCTTGTACAGACTTTAGTACCACTATGAAGTTATCAGTATTCCTTGTCCAATTTTACAGTGTTCTTGTCCAGCTGATTGTATCTTGCTAGGAAGACACACCACTGCCCTTCAAAGTAGGGCAGAAGCAAAAGCAATCCATAAACTATTGGACAAAGGCAGAGGCTGTTCCTTCATAATGGAGTATGGAAGCATGAAGTCTAAAAGAAATGTGTCCCAACTTGTTTCTTCAAGCAGAATCTTAGTCTTATTACCTTAGAGTTTTAATATACCCAAATGAACCAGAAATTAAAAAATGGTGCAATAGATTCATAACCGCAATAAAAATTTATGACCCATAATGTAACTTTTAACTTCTACTATTTTTTTTTAAATTGAAAACAAAAAAATTACAATGTTTTTCAAGTATGTAATCATTTAACATTATTGGAGATGTAATGGAAAAGAGCCTCTTAATTAGAATTTTGTGTCAACATTTAGACAGTAACAGATGAACATTAAAGTTATAGTTGGAAGTCCTCATATATTCAGTTCAGTTACCACTTCTCACATGATAACACTCACTGTGGATAGCTTGATAAACAGTTTTAATCACCCAGGATCATGGACACGGACACAATATTCACTGCGTGACTGGGTTTTTCACAGAACATTTTTTTATCCCTGCCTTGCCAGGATTCTGCAGGACTTCACATAGAAAATTTGTCAGGTTGTCTGTTTTAAAGGGAATTTGTTATAAGCAAGACCAGAGGTAATTAGAAGTGGAAATGAAACATTTATTGATTTTACATCAAGATAAGCTATTTATATGTTTAAAAGTAGTGAAGAGAAAGGGTTCTAATTTAAACAAATCTCCTATAATAACCTCTACGATATTAAGACATTTTATCAATGTTGGAGAATAAAGTAGACTCTGAAAGTGGTTTTGTGTTGCTTTTTGTCCTTCAGAAATGTATCACCCCCGAATTGGAAAACTTCAAAAATGTATTTAAGAATGGTTTATATTATAATAAACTAAATTTTAGTCAAATTCTCTTCTTTGCTGTGAAGCATCAGAAAACATATTGGATAGGAAAATGTGAAAAGCCTTAAAATAAAGGTGTAAATTAGACAGTTTTAGTTGCTTCTATTAATCATTAAAGGACTATTTAATTGTTGTTTTCAAATAAACATTGCATTAATAAGATAAAGGTTGCAGTTTACATTGTGGCTTTCCTATTGTTGCAGAGGCTTATTTCTCCTAGATTTGAAATAATCTGACTCTTGTCTTTGTAAGACTTGCCATAGCTTTTATTTGTGTAGAGTTAATAGTTTGGGGTTTAGTGATAGGAGATTAGGAGACATTGTTAGAGGAAAGTTTGAGGCATGATGTTTTAGATGTGTTTAAGGTAAAGGAACAAAAAACTGGAGGAAAATATTCATTCCAATGCCTCTTCCATATTTTGTGGAATAGGATTTTTTCTAAACATCTCAGGCTAGCCTTATGAGGAAATTTGCACTATGAAGCATATTGTGAGCTCCTAGCTGTTTAATTGTCCTGGAATCCTTCAAGGGAGCTTTGAGTAATGAATTACTCTAAACTTGGCTTTGAGGAGCTCCTTGATGATATATGGATGACTGACATTTATTTAATGCTGTACTTTTCAAATGTCATGTGTGAGCTTGACTCCCACGTGCACTCATCTAGGTCAGTTCACTCTCAGTTAAACAAATTTCAAAGCAAGCCTCTATGTCACTGACTTTTCAACTGAATCAGTGAAGGAAAAGAACAAATAAAAGAAACAAACTTGGTATTACAGGAGCAAATAGGCTACTTCCAGTCTTCACCTTCAGCTCTGCCATTTTCCCTTAACACATTCACTTCCCTATGTTTCCCTGACATATCACAAATCCTTTCTTAAGTTCTTTGCCAAAATCTAAATATTCCCTCACTTGCTTATGGATTATACCTTGAAAGTCTCATGTGATCTTAATTTCGGTAGTATTTTGATCCATATTTGTTTGCCATCGTGGCCCAAGACAAGAGCAAATAAACTTGAAGGATTATCAGTTGGCTATATTCTGCTCTTTGAAGCCCTTATCTTTAGTAAATAAATTATTCTGGCCTCAGTTGATTCTACTCAAAGTTGATTTGTTTCAAATTCACAAGAAATTGGAACAACATCTTCAAGTAATATGCAATACTAACAGTGTTACATAATTATAAAATTCTGATCTCATTTCTTGAGGGAAAGAAAATAATTACCTTTCCTATCCACAAAGATTATCATTTGGTTCTCAAGCAAATTTTTGTTTGGATTCTGTCTGTGAAACCTCTTCAATCTATCTTTCACTCCCAAGTACCAGTCACAGCATTCAGGTTATAAAGTTTCCTGTTGCATATGAAGGTAGGCTACTCCATATTGAAGTAGATATATAAATCTCTTAGAAACTCAGTGAAATTTCATGTAGTTTACAGTAATATTGCAATGTGATAGTCACAAAATCTACAGGACACATGCATCTGAATGAACAGGTGTTATAAATAGAAACGCAAACAAATTTACCATAGTTTATCATATATTTATTTTTCTATAGGCTGGAACAGCTATACACTAACAGATTTCTTCATACTGTTATGAAAAATCAACTATATGCTATAATCAGCAAAGCATTAACTTTGCCCTCAGGGTTTTGTTGTATTTCAATATATTACCAAGAATGATTAACTAAGTATTATTTAACATTGGGAAAATGATTATGCTTATTTTGTCTCTTATTCTTGTGTCAAAAAAAGTTAATGTATTGCAGGGAAAAAAACGTGCACATCCTAAAACCTAATGAGGCTGAAATTTTATGTCTTTGTCTTACAGTGAAATAAATGGTACAATTACATTCTATGAGAATACAGGTACTCAGTAGACTTGTATGGATGCTTTCAAGGAAATCAGATCTTCTTTTGATATTACATTTACTTAAAATATAAGGATGAAATAAGTCTTCAAAAAAGGATGACTTTTACATACCAAATATGGAGTCTGTCTCATTACAAGTCCTTAATACACTTTTATCTTCACTAGGAAACATATAATCTGTAAAAAAATACCTATACTGAGCTTCAACAGTGTTAAATTCTCAGATCCCATAGAATCACAGAATACACTGGAAGGGACCCACAAGGATCATTGAGTCCAACTCCTTTTTCTGCATAGAACCATCCCCAAGAGTCACACCATATTCCTGTCCAAACAATTCTTGAACAATGGCAGACTGATGCTCTGACCGCTTCACCTTAAATTTGTAAGCATTTAGCTTAAGAAAAAAATCATATTCATATCTAGGAAGCCTTTATCAAATTCTTTCTGTAAGCATATTCATACTAGACAAGAAATATATATGTCCTTTAAATGCATCTATTTGTGGTGTCATTTTACTTTAAATGTATTTGATTATGAAAAATTGGAGATGTGCCAGAATCTGATAATCTCAATAGGAGATTTAATTTACTTAAAGTTCACAGAGGTTTGATGAATACTAGTCTATCCTAATGATGCTGTCTGGAAAAGAATGACAGGCTGGAGGAGATGGCTTTTGGAATGATTATCATACCCTGTATTAATAAGTCTACATAAATGATAATTTTAAGAATCTTTGAAAGCTGAGTAGATTATGCTCTGTGCCAGAGGGTGATGAATGAAGGAATCCATCCAGTTGATATGTTGTACTATCTATTACTTTGAAAACTTAACAAACTTTACTAATCAGATAAAAAATCAAGAATAATTGAGTAATTATAAAGTTTTGGGAAATCTTTTTTTTTTTTTTTTTTTAATAATTGTTCTTGGTTTGGAAGAAGGAATTATTTCATACCTCCTCAAAATAATCTTACAATGGATTTAATGTAACCACTATGAATAGTTTCTATAACTTTAAATTTCATTTGAATTCTAACAGTACACTGATTTTTGTTTTTTTAGTGGAGATGAAACTCGTCTGCATGAATACTCCAGAAACATTTATACAATCTGTTCTCAGCTATAGTATCTATAGTAGCTCAGATACACTATTTATAGCTGAATACAGCTTTGCAATTTTTTTTAACATCAAGAATATTTGACTCTGGTAAACAATAGGTTAGAATGGGATCCTGCTGGCCCCTTCAATAACTTTTCTGCTATTTAAGTGCTGTAGTTTGACCAATTTGTTATGTATTAGAATGGAAGAATGGTTGAAATCTGAGGAAAATGGCTTGACATTTAGATGTTTTAGCGTTTTCCATCAATGTTAGTATGGCTATAAAACAGTCATCCTTGATGCCATTTAATAATGAGGTAATGCTTATTAATTACAAATGTTGTTTAATCTGTTCTAGTTACTAAAGGTTATGTGTTCTTTTATTATGTATTATGATTAATTCTAAATCTTCGGAGAAGCAAAACCTTTCAGAAATTAAATGAAATTTAAACAAGATTTTAACCCTCACAGGCTTCTGGATCCCTAGAAATACTGTTCAAAGAATGTAAAAAATGTATCCTTATTAAACATTCTGCATCTGTTGCTCTGAAATCTCTAAAACTCTATTTTCAAATCATGTTCAGATGAAAATGTTCAGTTCAAGGGTATAAAAAAGGCAACATATGATTAATTAAATGTATCTTGGAAAGAGAATTCATGCTGGGCAAGAATATGAGTCCTTTTCCAGCATGAATCTCTGTAAATTACTGCATGGTTTGGAGACAGATTGAAAGCCCATTTTGGTTGTAAAAATAATATAATTGGATAGTGAACATCTAGAATGTTAAAAGATATGCTTGTGTAACACAAACAAAGCTTAAAAACTGAAAAAGAAGGAATTCCTAGTAAAGCAAATAATTGACTTTTTTTTCCTACAGTTGTTATCTATAATACTATGTGGAGTGTATAATATTAATATTGTGTTAAAATATAATACAAAAATAGATCTATAGCAACTTGGAATGCAATGTGATTAAAATAAAAGTGATTCTAAAATATTGCAGTATGAATTTTGACTTCAAAGCAGTATGTGCTATGCACAGACTATATGAACCAGTGATCAATTTTCCTTTTCTTCCAATATTTGTCTCTAAGTATTGGAATTTCGAAATGTTCAGAGAAAGATTTAAGACAATCAAGACTAAGTGTAAATACGCTGTTCTGACACTATAGCTTTAACTTATAAGTTTGTAAATGAAGAAATCTTACACTAGTAATTTCTAACGCAATAACTCAAAATTAAAATATTTCTGCTTATATTGATACAACAAAGTTCTTCCAAAATGGTTGTAACATACAATTCAAAACCAAGTCGTGACTTCAATGACTATCCTTATAGATTTCTAGAGCTGTGTAAGGGTGTGTTGGTCACACTCAGAAGTTACACATTTGCAGGTTTGGCTTTTATTAAAGGCTAATGCCAGTGTGAAAAGCAAGCTGTCTTGGTAGGTTTGTCAAGATGTCTGCAGCATTTTCAGGTGGCTCCAAGTAGTGCTGCTTAACAGCTTGCTACTACTGAAGAAAATCTTTCTGGGGAAATTGTAAGGTTAGAAAGCATCTGCTCATTTCATTAGCAGAATATTGACAGTGAAGCTGTATAGAAAATTTAATAACCTTAGCTGATGCCATATATTGTGTTTTTAGATTACGTTTACAAAATACGTCTAAGTTCTCTTATCATAGTATTAACCTTTACTAAATCTATTATCTAGATTTATGGTAGCTTAATTTAAAACTGATTTTGTTTTTTTCATATAATTACATGTGATACTATCTAATCTCTGAGGCAACTGCCTAATTCCAGTAAACTTCTTAAAACTAAACATTGCAAGGATAGCATCTGACAGTAAATTGGACTCATAAATGAACTCAGAACTTATGATGTAGTTCCTGGTGTTCACACAGCACTTCAGAGCTTCAGGAAACCAGGATTTAGTGGAAAGGAATGCTGTGATTTTGCTTCAGATCGAACATCCTACAGTTTGACCTTGAAGGAAAATTGTAGGTACATGACTGGACTAAAGGCAAAGAAAGTCTATATCTAATGAGATCTCTCTGAATGTTTTTATTTCAGGGTATCATTCAAGTAAACCTATTATTGCTTTCTATTTGGAGAGGTTATGTAGAGGACTACAACTTCTCATTTAACTTACATTAGATTTTTT
The DNA here is from genome assembly GCF_021018805.1 of Prinia subflava. Classification (NCBI taxonomy): domain Eukaryota; kingdom Metazoa; phylum Chordata; class Aves; order Passeriformes; family Cisticolidae; genus Prinia; species Prinia subflava. The sequence continues at coordinate 55,564,705 of NC_086249.1, forward strand.
TTTTTTCCTTAAGAAACATTGAGCCAAAAGGGCAAATTTTTCCCATCTAATCTTTGAATACTTTTGCAAATGATACAAACTAAGGAAAGGCTTCAAACACAAGTATTCTTGTTCACTCAGTGGATTTAGACTGACTATAATGTAAATGAAAATTTCTAAGTCGGAAATAAGGAATAGACGCTAACCCTTCCTGTGATGATCTAATAAGAACTGGAATTGTGCATCCAAATTCTACAGAAGTACTTGAAAAATATTCTTGTCTTATTTTACAAGAGTGACATTTGAGATCTCTGATTTCTGGCCCTTTTAAAAACATTGTGTTCAATATGGATTGTTCAGTGTAAAGGAAGAGGAGTCAGATTGTCCTCTTGCCTTGCATATCTTTTGTGTTTAAGTTTGCAGTCTAACTGCATGTAATAAGCTTCTTAAGGAAATCTTTTCTCAATGGGACTTTTGCATGACCTCTTTATTGCTGGAACTAGCTAAAAAGTATATATTTGTTCATGAAATATAGGAGAAAACAGAGCCTCTTTTTTTCTGAATCTAAAAATGTAAACCAAATACTTCTTGAGGGCCCCCTTGATTTGTTCACTCATCATTAGAATCTTTCTCTGGAGATCCTTTTTTTTTTAATATGGTTTAATTCAGGGTACAGATACATATGCAGTTCAGCTGGAGAAGTAATTATTAAGGAACCATTAATTAATAGGAAATTTGAAGGAATGGAACAAAGGTATCTATACTTGGGACTGAACTCCATGCAAAGGTTGTGCTCAAGCCCATGTCAGAATTATATAAGCATTAGTATCTTCTGGAGAGTTCTAGTTTTATATTGATGGGAGATCTGTTGAAGTTTGAGGGCTCAGGTTTAATTAGTCCCTACCTCTCTTTCAGTGAATTTTGGATAAAGAGAAACATTTACTTTTTGTTTTCAGTTCATAGCAATATTTGACTGGCCAATCTAGTCTATGTTTGGTACTCTAGCCAGAGTTCATATTGATAAATATATAATTGATTTGTTCCCTGGAATGAACTGTAAATTTATCACTCAACACATTTCTCTCACTAGGTTTGGTAAGCCATACTGCCTTTCTTGTCTCATAAATGCCTATTTTAGGGTAAGAAGACTCCTTCACTGCTCACAATTGCATTTTATTGGGATCTGTCACAATAGATATATTGAGAATGGATCTGTATCCTTTTCCAGCCTGGTAACTTAGATTCTGTAATTTTTGTTTCTGCAATTAAGCACTAGCAAGTTGTTCTGGGCCTTTTGTTTATTTACTTGTTTTCCATCTGAAGGCAGTAGAATAACTAACAATCAGTGGTAATTCTGGGGCTTTACGGTCTAAGTGCTTTCTTAGAACAAAACCTTTAATGATATATTCCACCTGTCTGAAATAGTCTGTCCTTTTTCTTTTGGGGGGGGTGGGGAGCACACTAAATTTGTTATCTGACAACATATTCTGTCTATTCCCTGTATTTATAATTTGCAGTATTTTCCAGTTTAAAATTATTTGTAAATATTAATTGACATCTTATTACCTCTTACAGACTCTAATAGTTATTAATTTTGCACTGCATATCCATATTTTGCATACTGCTGTGCTTTGTTCTCCTTTTTTTTTCTGTTCATCAACAGCTTTCAATCTGTGAATTAGTTTTAATGTATGAGGTAATTACAATTAATTTTCATGTAATATTTCTTGTGATGCATGTATGATTTTTTTAAAGAATATATTCAATCTGCCTTCCCTAATTTCCACTTTTATCTGAACCCAGATCAAGCAAGTTTTGGAAGATTTGCTGCTTATTAATCTGTATTGTGCATCAATCATGAAAATATATTAATTTTTAACAGATTGTTGGGTTTTCTTTATATGTATGTCTAATTTTAGTGTAAATTAAAAGTCATTTAGAGGATAATGAGTCTTGGGGTTACAATTTTAACTTCAAAATTTTTTACTGAAATTTTTTAAACTCTGAAAACTGACTATATCAAAACCGAAACTAAAAATTTTAACAGGCATAGTAAATTCATTATCTCATTATTTTAATGTTACTAAATGCATGTGGAAAGTAATTTTTTGTTTATCCTTCAGGCTGTTTTTCCAACCTATGGGTGATATGTATCATTTGATGTGGTAAAAGTTATGACAGTTAATCCAGAACTTACATATTTTCATTTTTGTGCATTTTACTTTCAGCTCATGAAAATTACTTTTTTTTTGAAACTATTTATTACATAGTAAATATTGAATCTGTATGAGTTTCCAAAGGAAATACTTAAATACTTAAATATTTTGATTGATGTTCCTTCGCCAGAGATAGGGACTTCTTGGCACAACCATCTAAACTATATTCCTTTGCCTTTTTTTTATAAAGAGAAAGGAACACCTGCAGTATGCAGATCATCTCCTCATGTAAACACTTGCAACAGATCAAAGAAATTACTCTCTGAGATATGTTTATTTCTCTCTGCTGATTCTAATAACCAAACTGAATCTAGAATTGAGTGGTGTTTAAAACTGACCGAGGTGAACCTAATTGTTGGATTCAAGACACAGAGGAGCAATGGGAGAATTCTTAACTGGTAACAGATGAGTTTGGTTCTGTGAGTTTTCTCATAGGGAAAAACATCTAAACCAAACCCAAACTGCATTCTTTAAGTTCTTAATGTTCAACGGCAAGCTAGCACACCTGCATTAATGAAAATTTTGAACAGCATCAGAGTCAATATTAATCCCTGGGGCACGCTTCAAGTTACTGACCTTTAACTAGACTTTGTGCCACATTATGGCTCTAGTCATGCAGACAGTTTTCATTCCACCTTAGAGTCTGCTCATCCACCCCATATTTCATCAACCTTTCCATGAAGACCTTATGAATGAAAGTGTCAAAAGATTTATTTAATTAATTAGACAATATCCACTGCTCTCCCTGCATTTACTATGCCAGGCATTTCATCATAGAAGCTTATCACATTGCTCAAGCATGAATCCCCCTTGATGGATCCATTCTGACTGCTCCCAGTCCCATTCCTGTCCTTTGTGAGCCTGGAAACTTTGCAGTTAGTTCTTTCATCACCTTTATGAGGATCAAAGTGTGGCTAACTGATCTGTATGTTCTTGATTCTTCTTTTTTGTTCTTTTTTAGGATAAGAGTGACATCTTTTCTCTCCACCCCTTGGGCAGTTCTTCCACTCAGCATGACCATTCAAACATTACTGAAAGTAGCCTTGAAGTTACCTCAGTACTTGTGAGTGTACCCCATGAGGATCCAAGGACTTCTCTGTGTCCTGTTTGCCTAAGTATACTCTGACTTGATCCCTTTCCACCAAGGGTAGTGCAGAACAGATAAATTACAGACATGGAAGCTGTTCTACACAAATGAACACTTTCTTTGAAAAGATTTTATTCAGGATGATTCTGTAACTCTCATTCTGTGATTTATACTTGTGCTGCTCTCTCTTTGTGTATTCTTTTTCCCATGCCTTTTATCAAATACCGTGATCAGGACTACCTATATTTTTATAATTATATGTGCATCATGCAGTTCATATGACTATGTGTTCTATTCTGTTCTTAATTAATTTTCTAATAATTTCTTAGCATATCTATTATATTTTTGATGTAAATTAAAAATGGAAGAGAAATTCTGACCAGATAACAGAGGTTTTTGAAATGCAAGAGGATCTACTTGTTAGAGCTGTTGTCAACATTGACTTATTTTTAATGCTTCATTGAACAGATAAAATCATGCTTTCACATCACAAGGGACAGAATATTGTCTAAGAAATTACTAAAGGAGTAAGCATAGCAACTGAAGAGTCTCTATTTTACTAGCAAACAAAGTAAATTTTTGTATAATAGAGGGTATATAAGAAAATTGATATTTGTATTATTTGACATCAGATAAGTACCACATTTGTTCCCACCAATTTTTCTGCACTTCATTTATACATTTCTACTAAAATTTGGGTTTTTTTCACCATTTTCTTGGAGTAGTCCAAAGTTTTATTTCACCAGTAGTGCAGTCTCTCGTTACACTCCCAATGTCATCTGGAGAGGAAGATTTCTGAAGAGTGAGCAGAGCAGCTGTTGCCTAGTAGGAAGGAAAATCAATGACCTGACACTTGGCAGCTGCAAATTTGTACACAGTTTAATAGTTGAAAGGCAGAGTACAAGGAAATAGAAGGTTGTTCACCTCCTGGGTCCAGCACACCTAGGTTTTGTAAATTACTGTGGTTTAATTGAAAAGCAGTTCTTAGTGTTCTTAATAATACAATACATTTTAAAAGTGTCTTTTTTTCTCCTTAGTCGGGTCACAAATTCTAGGGGGTTTTTTTAATATTCATTAGTTTTACTGAATGCCAGATATATAAACAGAATGCAAATATAGGTGTATATATACACTCTTGTGGTTTTTTTCATTGGGAAAACATAATTAATGTTTAAATAATTAGGATCTTAAAAGAATGCATAAACTAATGTTTAGTAATTAAAGGAATAGAAATCTTGCAGGAAACTTTGAGGAAAGAGTGATAGCTACTATGGTTTCAACGAAGAGAGGAACAATTGCTAGAGTAGTAAAAGCTTTAAAAAAATCTCTGAGTAAATATTTTAATTTATACAAAGCATGCTGCTTCTAGTTGTTGACAAATTATCTTTTCACACTTGGATCAACTTTATTTTGTTACCTGGGTAGATAAGCAACACAACAGAACCTGAATGTGAAGCAAAATTTAATTGCTCCATCCTGTAACTTTGCCTGACATGAGTAGGTGGTAAATGTTAATAACAATGCCAAAAATATGTTAACTAAAGACTCATACCATTGTAGGAAAATTCAGGGGATCTACTCAAATGAAGTAATAATTGCATTTCTATTAAATAACAACAAAATTGGAGCCATTGAGTTTTAAAAATATTAAAACTGTAAGGTGTGGTGCCTAAGGAGGGGGACCTTGGTTATTGTCATATTTTTTCTCTTAATCACAGAACTACAGAATTCGTGAGGTTGGAAGGGGCTGCAGTGGGTCATCTGGTCCAAAATCTCTGCTCAGGCAGGGTGGGTCATCCTGGAGCACACGGCATGGGAATGAATCCAGATGGTTTTTGGATAACTGCAGTGAAGGAGGCTCCAAAACCTCTCTGGGCAATCTGTTCCAGTGTGTGATCACTCTCCAAGTGAAGAAGTTCTTCCTCATGTTCAAATGGAACACTCTGCATCAGGATTCTTCTAAGTTATAAAACTTGCTTGAATTCTGTGGCCTTTCAATGGGGTGGGGGCTGGGGGAGGGGAAGAAATTCACATAGGATCTGAAAAATGGTCATAAAGTATTGTGTCATGTTAAAACCAGAGATCCTTTAATACATGGCAAATCATACCACATTGTAATTAAATTACTTTTTTCCTCAGGAGTGACTAGTATACCAGTGACCTAAATTAGTTCAGAAACAGAAAGTGCTTATGATCACTATCACCTTTTCTTTTTTCTTAGTCTATATATCAGTACATATTGTGACTGATTTTTGAAAGTTCTTATACTAAAAACAATTAAAATTCTTAATGTAATCATTTTTGTGTTTGTGACTTGCAAAAGGAAACAGTAAAGATCCGTCCATGACAACAATTTTACATCTTCTAACTGTCCATTTAACAATTTTCTCTTCTGTTGATGAAAGTTACAATTAATAGTTTCAGACGAGTGAACATTGAGCTAGTGTTTTTCTGTAGGATCATGTTAGTATGCTAAAGGGAGCAGGTTTTGAAAAAATGCAAGAGAAACTTAGATGACTTACAACTTTTGAAATTAACTTGACAGAACGTAATTGCAACCAAAGGTTTCCACAGAGACCTCCTGCAAGTAGTTCTAAATGGTGTACATAAAGTAGATAAATGATGTATTGTATAAATGAAGGAAGAGGAAACTACATTCATGTACTGAAGTGATGACAGCTATGTAACTACCTAAGAGAGATGAGAGATAGAAGGATCATTCTTCTCTGTCATGAAGTAATCACCTGCTATGCAGCAGGCACAGTCAAAATAGCAACATCACTTCCCCTCAATGCAAATTCTCCCCTGAGTTCAATTCTCCCCTGAGTAGCATTTACACATCCTTATTTGGGAACATTTTGTCATTTTCATTTCTCATGTACTGAATTTTCAATACATCGCTCTTACTTTCTCATTTGCTGCAAAAATTTTATCCTGATGTTCAGACATTAAGAAGGTCAATATATTGCTGCTCTTCTACCTCTCAAGCAGTCACTTTCTGGGGATGTTTTAGTTGTTCATCATTTATAGTTAGCCGTTATATTTATATCACATATCTGCCAAATTTATATGTGCTGAAAACTTTGGCATTTTTCTGCTGAAATAGGAAATTGCTTAGATTTTTCTACAGCTAAATAGAAATGCCACACTTTTTAATTGTTGATGGATACATGTTTATTCTCCTACCTGAAGCTTCAGCTTCAGTAAAAAATTATTATATGGCACACTCTTCTTCCATGAAAAAGAAGCAAAGAAACCTCCACAACTCTTAAAAACATCTTAAAATGCTAGGACACTTCATTCAAACACAGAGTCTTCAATTACTTAAGGTAAAGAATAATTTGTAACCTATGATATTAATAATTTTTTGCCTTATACTTTTATTCTTCTCCACTTTTCAAATCCATGATTCCTCCAATGTGTTTCACAAGCTGTTCCTCCTGCTCTCATTACTTTTCAGACAAATCTAAACAGACAACAGCATACAGCATGTATTCGAAAATATTGCATTGGGAAATCACGTGAGTAGCATACAAAAGTATTTCCACTCAGGTGTCCATAGCAATAGGTTTTTAGGCTTATCAGGAATCACCTACTTTATGGGGATATTTTGACTATTGTAATGCTCAAAAAGAGCTTTACAGTGAGGCAGGCTTCCAAAATCACAGTACTCTGAAAAGACCGAAATACTGTTGGCTTTTCACCTTTAATATTCGGGTTCTGATGCCCCAGGGCTGGCAGCAGGGGCTTCAGGAAACTCTGTGAGGAGTGCTCAGGGCTGCCCCGTGCTGGACATTCCACTGGCACTGAACGACCGATCTCAGAGCATGTCTGAGACCAACAGGCAAGGTGGAGGGACCTTGGGGAAAGTGTATTTAGGAAACCATATTTTAAAAGATATTTCAAAAACTTTTTAAAAATACTGCACGACGGTTTCAGAAGGACAAGTGAGGAATGTGTGTATTTCACATATGTGCTATTTCACACAGTGCTGCAGACAGCAAGGTGAGAGAAAAAAAGGAGGGAAGGAGATACCCGTGCAGCCTGTTGATAGGACCACACCAGAACAGGTACACTGCAGCCTGTGGATAACAGGGAATGGGAAAAGTATGAGAAGAAAGGAGTAGCAGAGAGAAGCTTTTACTGACTGACCTCAGCTCTCATTCCACATCAAACAGTGCTGTTGATGTGGTGGAAGGTAGAAGAGTCAGGAGTGAAAGAGTAAAGCTGAGCCTGGAAAAAAAAAGAGGGCAGACAAAGGAAGGATGGTGTGTTTTTGTCTTTGCTTCTTACTGTCCATCTCAATTGGCAATAAATTACATTAATTTTCCCAAAGTCAAGTCTGGTTTGCCTCTGATGGTAAGTGGTAAGCAATCTCCCTGCTCAATTTTAACTCAAATCAGTTATGCTCCTCTAGGTACCTGTTATCATCTGAGCTTTATTAACATGACTGAGACACCTCACAGGGCTGAAGACAGGACAAAGGAAATATAGAAGACCCACTTTCTCCTTGACCAGCTCCTAGAAATCAAGGACATATTTGGGCAATTTAAATGGAAATCCTTGATTCACTTAAATTCAATGGAGCTCACAAGCAGACACCTACATTAAGATGTTTACAATTGCAGTTCTGAGCAACACTGGAGTCACAGCAAATCCCCTTTCTCCTCGAAATTTCTCCTGGAATTAGAGGGAGAATGCTAAAACTCCAGATCTCATTTTAATCTTGGCACTAACAAAAATTGAAATGAAAAAAACAGAAATATAAACTGAATTATTTTAGTAGTGAATCAATAGACTGTGAAGGTGGAATATTACCAGTGATATTTTTCTGAAGCTATGCTAATTTCTTAAAATGCCTTACTGACATTTAGCATGCAACATATTTTTTTGAACTTCGGAAATATCACAGATGTATGAACCTCAAATAGATACCTAAGGCTCATTTTATAGCTAATGAAGAGAAAGAATTACTTATGAGGTATCATCTATTTTATTCCCACACAGACATTGAACATGGTGGATATATCATACCTAAATATGCCTATTTCTCTTCCACAGCTCTGACAGAAGCCTAAAGATATCACCTAGGGTGTACACATTTACGTAACAGATTACTGAAGTTAGATGGGAGAAATTGCCCTCCAAAATTACCATTATTGCAGATTGATGGTAGCATGCATAACTTAATCTCTAGCTAGTGCATCAGATGCCAGCTCCTGCATTTTTCATTCCAGTAATTCTAAAGAGAAAATGTTTGAAATGTAACATTCACATTATGGGTTATTACTGCTCCAGCAAAAATGCAGTTCTCTATACACACTGATATTGAGAGAATAGAGAAGCAAACAAAGTAATGACATAGAGAGGTTAAATACAAATTATGATTAAACTTCTACCAAATGGATAAAGATACAAAATTGTTTGTTTTAATTTTAAATTTGCTATCATTTATAATGCATTCATGTGCAAAGGCTGATGTCATGAGTAAAATAATAAACATAGGAAGAAGGTTTTTCTGTGATCAATTACATCAGTAATGCTGATCCATAGTTACATGCATATTCTTTCAGTTAGAACAAGAAATGTTAGGTTTTGACATTTTAAAATTAATTATTTAGAACACACAATCAAGCCAGATATTTGAGTTTGTTCAAATAAAAAGATCATGTATGCAAAGAGTCTTTTTACCAAATAAGATTGTTTCCTTTTTAGTTAAAAATAATTTTAAATAAATCCTCACTAAAGATGAAATGGTCTTTCACAAATTTTAACCAGTGACTTACAATTTATTTTGTCGTATTCAATTCAAGTTAAAAGAATTAAAGCCATTGCAGATAAAACCAGACTTACATAGCAAAATTAGTCATCTTGATGACTACAAATTTTCTCTTTATATAATGCAATATCTACTAAACTGCACAAATGAGTTCAAGATATTTTAACATCTATCTGCACAAGTTTTTCTGGAAAATAAAAAATTACAGTCACTAATTCCAAGACTTAAGGACAGATTTCAGCTGTCAAATGTTAATAATTAATTTCAGAAATGCAGCTTAAAGAAGACTAGACAACCAGGAATTACTTCAGAAAACTGAATTTCTTTCAACGTGAACATGAGGTAATTGCGGTTTTTTCCTTAGAAGAGTAAGCCTGGAATGTTATAGTTTAAAGTTCAAGTTATTCTAATTTTTGTGTTAAACATTATAATTGATAGTGCTTGTAACCATTATTTAGACTATTACTTTTTCTTGGACTATTTTCACAAGTTTTAGTGATACTTGGAAGTGTGAATGTGAATGGCTGCACTTGAATCACTGCAGTTACTCTTTATTCTGAAAAAGAAAAAATAGTAACGTTTTTGTGACTTTAGAAGATCCTTTAAACAGGTAGATAAATATTATTTTATACATGGAACCTGATGTCCTTTACTATGTTGAATATATTTTAGTCAATAAAAAAGTGTTACCAAATCACAAAACATATTCTGAAACTGTGCATCTGCAAAATGTCTCATTTGTTTGATTTAACAAAGTCTAGAATTTTTGAATCTAATTTAGTGTTCCCTCACTGAAAAGAAGAATGTAAAGAAGTTTGTCTTGCACAGGTTCTTTATTTTCTAAGTATATAATGGAGGTATTCAGGTAGTCCTGAAAGTTCCAGCTGACATGATACAGGTAACCACTGGAAAATGTTTCCCATTCCTTGCCTTGCCATTCCTTTTGGGAATGGCACATTCTCAAAAGCTAAGTGTCCAATGAGGCAAAGAATTTCACAGCTTATGGCAGCTGTTCAAACATGCAAGGTTATGAGTTTTAGGTTCCCTTGGGAAGAAGCCTCATGGGAACAATTTGCTTTTGGAAGGGAATTGAAGTATGCTACCAATACACTGTTGCACTCTGGGAATTTCGAGGGGTTACAAGTGCAGGAGCTCTTCTTAGCTTAACTCTGTGGAGAAATTTTCAGAATGGTCTGTGCAGACTTGAATGTTCTGCAGAATGTGCTAAAATAATGCACATGCTTTGTGCTCTGTTCCATAAAATTTTGCTAAGCAGACTTAGAGTTGGTCCTCTTCCCTTCACATTCCTGCTACTCTAGATGAACTAAAACTGTTCAGAAATATTAACGTTCCCCTTGTTCAGAATAGACCAAATTGATGATAATTATAGTAAAAAATTTGGCTGAGTAAAAAAAAAAAAAAAGAAAGAATTGGAAGAGTAAGATTAGTTAATCTATTTATAGCAAGATTAAATATAAATTTTCTCTCTGTCCAACATCTGGCTTATGAGAAATAGTCCTTGTTTTGGGAGAGCAAATTTTACTTTGTGAAACCAGATGTGATTATAATGTTCATGAATTGACATATTCGTGATGCCATGAAGTATAAAATTCTACTTTTACTCTGTCGTGACTTTTATCAGGTAGATTTCTGGAAAATGGAACTAATATGTAGCCTAACAAGTATTAGAGAGGATTTGAAAGGGAGGTGGGGGATATCTGACCAACAGTCAGGTGTGGAAGAACAGCAGAAAGACTTCTGCCTTTGTCAGTAGGAAAACGAGCATATTCTTCTTTGTTATATGATGAAATCTTCATTTTGCATTTTCCTGTTGCAAGTGTTTCCCACCACTCAGTGTTACACTTTCTTTCTCCTATGCATTCACATCTAAAACTGAGTGGCTGTGGAACTTGAAAAGAGTATGAATTAGTCTCGTCAGAAAATGTGCTTGTGATTTTAGCTAGATAACTCCTAAATCATCCACTGTATGTCATTGTTCATTGTAAATCTAATGGACTAGTAACTTAGAGGCCACTCTTGTTAGGATGTTCATGATAAAATACAATTTAAAATAAAAGAGGATTAAGTACTATCATTTTCAAATTGCATGAATAATGACATTATTAGTGTATTAATGGAATTTGAATCAAATGGTGTGACTGTGAGACAATAAATTGCCTGCCTCCTGGAACCCAGCCTCCTTGTCTTCCTTGCCAACTGTCCCAGCCTTCACACTTTCTGTCACCGGGCTGATGACAGGAGGCATTTTACTCCTTGACTTGGAACTGTCTGAATAATCTTTGCATACTGCTGACTGCTGAGGCAGCTGCAGATTTTCAGACATCTGTATAAAAATATACTGCAGAATATTTATCAGATAACTCCAGTGAAATAATAAAGCTACTAGAAAGCGTCCAAAGGAGGCATACAAAGATAGTGAGGGGTTTGTAAGAGAAGCCCTAGGAAAGCTGCCTGAGGTCACTTGGTGCAAATAGCCTGGTGAAGAGAAGATGGAAGACCTCATGTAGTGTATAACTTCAGCATGAGGGAAAGAGGAGGGGTAGACACAGACCTATTCTTTTCTGATTTTCAGTGACAGGACCCGAGGGAATGGCCTGAAGTTGTGTCAGGGGAGGTTTAGGTTGGATATCAGGAAAAGGTTCTTCATCCAGAGGGTGTTTGGGTGCTGGAAGATTCTCCTCAGGGATGTGGTCACAGCATCAGAGTTCAAGAAGCATTTGGGCAATGCTCTCAGGGACATGGTGTGACTCGAGTTGGACTTGATGATCCTTATGGGTCCCTTGCAACTCAGCATATTCTGTGATTCTATTATAACAAGTATTCCCCTAATTTATATATATATATCTATATACATATATATATACATACACATGTATTTATATATATGTATATATACATTGTATATCCATACAAATGTATAACTAATAAGTTTGCAAGAGAAAAATACACACATGTACACAAATACTATGCTCATCTTATATATCTAAGACACCTCATGAACAGTAACTCAGAAGTCTTTTCTTTGATGGTTAAATAAGAGGAGTTTGAACAAAAGACTGATTCCTTAAGAGTAAGAGAAACAAAATTATATCTTTCTGCTTTCCTATTAATTCCCCCCTCCAACCTTCCTTCTCCAACCTTCCTTAGCCTTTTTTTTTTTTTTTTTTTTTTTTTTTTTTTTTTTTTTTTTTTTTTTTTTTTTTTTTTGTGGGGAACTGCAAGTCTAACTGAATATCAGTGTCAAGTCTTTATTCCATGTTCTTTCTCTCCTGTTTTTTTCTGATACAAAATTTCCATCTATTCTCAGAAGAAAGGCAAATCAAATCCTCTCATATTGTGTGAAGGGCAGCATAAGGTGATTATAAGGGGGTACAAAATGAAGAGAAATCTAATGTTAATGGCTTACACCAGTGTCAGTATGTTTTACAAGGTTTCAGAAAGACTAAACTGATATATTTCTATTGCTTTTTTAATAATTTTTATTTTTTCTTTTTAAATAGTGATGTATATGTAACAGTCTTTTTGTTGTTGTTACTGTTGTTGTTATTACCACAACTTTTTTTTTTTTTATGTAGGTATGATCAGTCTTAATGCTAATTTAATTCTAAGTCATGTCACAGTGGGGTAGATAGAAAAAAATCAGAGAAGTAAACTTATTGGTCCTGAGGACCTGATATCCATGCTATAAACTGGCTTTGTTTTAATATCAGACTAACCTGATATATTCAGTCAGACACTGAATGCTTTAAATCAGAAATCATGATGAGGGAGATCTGTTCCTACTTTAAACATTCCATCATTTTATTTTATGATTCTATGTCCTTACAAGCTACAGCACATTTTGTGGACTCCTGGATTGTTTTTTCCAGTTAGTTTCATAATAAAAACAATCTAACACATGCTCCCAACACTGTGCAAGCACACTATGTGCGGATGGCTGTGAAATTTATTTCATAGCAGTAGTTCTCATCCAAACTAAAGAATTAGAATAAAGTTAATTATCCTAATCATCCTAAAGGAAAGCATCCTAGCTTTTACTCACTGAAAATCTGTTCATATCTTTTTTCAATGTATCTTTTTAACTAACTGATGCAGGTTTCAGTCCTTGATCTTACAATGAGACAGTTTAGAAGTATCAAGGGTTTAATGGAATCAAGAGGACAATGCTTATCTGATGACTGAGATTTTCCTAAGAGCTGTTTAGCAAAACTCAGAAGAAACTATTTTTGGCTCGGAAATGAAACAGGTAACAAGTGGTGATTTGTTGGCAAATTAAGCACTGGTGACCTCATAAACAACCTAAAGGTCTTATTAATTGAGTTTCATTTTGTGTTTCACCTTCTTCATAACAGTTTTCAAGAAACCGGTTTCATTAAATTAAAACTCAAGGGATGTAAAGCTATTCCAAATTGAACTGGTGAGAGGTTTTAAAAGTCTATGGAGGCTTGAGGGTTTTTTGGTTCTGTTTTTGGTGGGGTTTTTTTGTTTTGTTTTTTTTTGGGGGGAGGGGGTTTTGTTTGTTTGTTTTGTTTTGGGTTTTTTTTGGTTATTTGTGCAAGTAATCAAACAGGACTTCATATTGTTTCTAACTCAGAGTTAAAAGCATTATTGTAAAGATAAAAGCTTACCCCATGAACTGCAGAAGTGCAATAATTTAAACTTCATGGATATCTGTTTGCCTTCAGGCATAAAAATCAGGATATCCTGTTATTATAACCATATCTTATATGAGGAATTTGCACTTAAAAAGAAAGGAGTTCACATGTCAAAATTGCACAATGAAATTGAAAATACAATGAGAGAAAACTCGTGGGACTTCCCGCCATTCTGGTGAAATGTACTCTTTGTTCCCAGTCTCTTGCTAATATATTAATAAAACTTTGAAACAAGATACACAAAGGAAGAAAATATTTTCAGAGATGCTAGAGATGCTTAATAGGTTTTCATAACCAACACCACATGAAACTGGTGGGAAAAGTTCCCAGATTGTGAAACATGTCTGCTGCAAAAATATTGCAGCTTGGCCTCAAATTTTTGAAAGAGAACTCTGAACTGGAAAGAGAATCTCTAAAGACATCACCTCTCATAAGGAATAGTCTGAATTTTTAAATATAAAATATAAAGTTTGCATTTTTTCTTAAACTGAAAAATAAAAAGTAACCTTCAAATTTTCTTCTAGATAATTTAAGGGATGAAAGTAGGACCTTCCCCCCCCCCCCCATATTTGAATTTAAAAATTATTCATACTTTTATCTTTGATATCCCTCAGTACTCAAGAAGTGGGTTTGAAGCTCTGTGGACAAGTGTTCAGTGCCTTTCACTAATGGAGTCCTTGTAATTTTAGGGTTGTCACGTAGCTTCATTAATTCATGTAGCTTGCAATCTTCAGTTGAGACATGTTCTGGTTTTTCATCCTCAGATTCCTTGAATGTATGCCTGCATATTTTATACTAGAGATCTCTAGATATTTTTAGACAAGCTTTGTATCCTTCCGAAAGTCTTACTGCATTGAGTCACACTGAAAGAATTTTAGGGAAATGTTTAGTTGAATATGTGGTATATTTTTGGGGATGAAATCCAATAATTATTTTTCTCTGATCTAAATCTTCTTTTATTCAGGTTTTGTTTGTTTGTTTGTTTGTTTGTTTGTTTTGTTTTTTGTGGAACAGAAGCACATATCTACAATGAAGCCTGACAGGAGTTCGAGATGAAATTTGAAACTCTAAATGGGGCAGCTTCAGCTGAGAGTGTGCAGCCTATCTTAGAGGCTTAGAGCTTGATGTTTGACTACATATTGACACTTTGGATGGATGATTCAGAACCTTTGTTCCACACCTGCTGGGTAAATAATGTCAAGAACAGGGGACTGTATAAAAGTTACTGGTGGCGGCAATGCCAACAGGAGTACCCTGTAAAGTGATTGTGACTGCTCTGTGTCTTGCTGAACTCAGGGCTGTCACTGTACATTAGGAATGGTCTGAACACAGGAGAGACAGGTTCCCCTGCGCACCTCAGCAGTGCTTTGTGTTGTCTCTGCGTGGCTCTGATATTTAAGCAAGAGCTGAATTTCTAGCAATTCTATTTGGAGCACTAATATAAATGCCTAAGTTCAGGTGTGTTGAGATCTGTGCTCTTCAAGAAGGGGCTACCAGTCAATTTAAAATTCTCTTGAGGTTAGCCTGAACTTGTGAGCAGGCTGACTGAGTCATTGTTTTGAATTCAAGAACATTAGTAATGTCTAAATTCCATGTTATGGACATTTTTGACTGCTTAAAACTATCTATTCATACACTTGTGATTTGTTTCCCATTCTGTGACATAGGTCACTAGCAATAGAGTATGCTACTTTCTTACAGTTTTCTGAGATTTTATGCTTAAATGTGTCTAAAGTGGTTTTGATATAAATAGAGGGTTTTTACAAATTCTGACAGGTAAAGGCAACTACAGATACACCTAAAATTAAATAGTAAGTTAAATATTTCTGACCCAAGAAAACCAGTCTTTTAATTAAGTTATATATATAAGGAATTATGATATTCCATGTTTATTGCTTATTATATCTATATTTTAATAATAAAATTATTAATTTCTTATTGTAGATATTGTTTCTTATTATTGCACACTGTGATCCCCTCTTGCAGAATAAAGGAAATTATCACTACAGATATGAGCAGTTCCCTATTAGTTGACCTCAGTGATGGAGAATGTTCCTGGATGTGTTTGATTTATCCATGCAGGACAAATTTACATTTGTCCACTACCTTTCTGTTTTGGGCAGCCCAGATGTTTAGTCTTTTTTGACTGTCCCTCTGATGGCAAGAAGGAAGCTTATTCTCTATTTATTTTGCCATAGAATATTCACATATATACAACTAGAATGGATAGTAACTAGAACAGATAATAACTGTTAAAACTCCCTTAAAATTGTATTCCTTCTTAATATCAGAAGTCTATGTTTAAACCATTTTACTGTGGGTTTTTTGGGGTTTTTTTTTGGTTTTTTTGGGGTTTTTTTGTTTTTTTGGTTTGTTTTTTTTTTTTTGTTTTTTTGTTTTTTTGTTTTTTGCTCTGTTATGAGCAGACCAGACTGCAGAAAGATTTGGAAGAATTTTGTCCTTCATGTTAGAGTCACCCCATAAAACTTTTTGTAAGCCACAAAGTCCCTTTGCTGTGTTTAGTGAAATTTCTGTGGGAAGCTGGAAGGCTAAGGTGCTACTCGAGTGGTAATACAAAACTGGCTTCAAATAGTAATGATAATTGAATTCAGAGCTTTCTGCTGATATTACTGGGACTTTGTTGCCCTGTTAGTTCTTCTGAGTTGAAGTAATATTAAAATGTTGTAAATAATGGATATTCTTGAATATGGGTAGCACATAAAATCAGGAGGAAATGCTAAGAACAATAGGATTAACACTCTATGGCACAAAAGTCTAATTTTTGAAATTAACGAAAAACAAATGACGAAAGGTTTTGTCTATTTATTTTGTTAAAGAAAATGAAAAAAGAGATTAAAACTTTTCACAGTAGCATGTTTTACATGGATATATAATATACAACTCAGAACCTCAAACAATAAATTTTCACACAGTGTTAATAGGTCAAGGATGCTAATATTCAAGTGCAGATTTTTTTCCAGTAATTCTCTGTGGCATCCAACATGCTTTAGATCCCTGTATTATACAAGTCTTTGCTGATATCCTATTTTTAGATAAGACTGATAGCAATTTGATGTAAAAGGTAACACATATCACACATTTTCAAACATGTTGATTAATTTCTTTTATTAACCTTTTATGGCATTCAGTTTTTGAGATATTTATAACCTGTTTCTCAATTAAATGTGCTTTTGATATAAAATGAGATTTATATTTCAGTGGAATACTCAGGGTCATATCCAGTGGTGGAGAATACAGGTGCCAATTTCACAGCCCACTACTCAGATCACCAGACCCCACTCCTAATATTTTTGTTAGACAAATGGCAACAGAGTTTATTAGATAGTAACAGAGTGCTACAATATTCAATTTATTTTGGTATGGATTTCTGTTACAATGAAAAGATTATCTGGCAAAGCCATATTCCAATATTTAGAATTAAATAAATATTACTGCAACTACAATGAATACGTTTTAACTTTAATAACAAAATTATGTTTGCATTTCTTAGATAAAATATGCACACATATTCTTTCACACTGGTAAGACCATCATTTATCAGTGCTTAATGTTTTAAGATTTTTCTCTGTATCCAGTTTGTTCTGTCAAAATCTTGGCTTAAAGACTAAGTTTTCTTTGAAAATGAACATTCTTTTTCATTAAGTCTAAATACTTTATTTGAATTCTGAATGACAACCAGCAATTTCTTTTGTAGTTTGATCTAACTTTTTTACATTAGAAGAAAAAACATTCATTGTTTATAACTTCTTCTTTAAGTTATTAGGGCAAATATTTCAACAAAAACTTTCATGCTTAATGCTGAAAAATAATGCTGAGGATATCCCACTATGCTAATTTGTGGTCTGAAAACTCCAGATTGAAGGTGACTTCATTACATTTCTTCTGAAAATTTCATAGAAGAATTTAATCTGTTGGTGAATGGATTCATTAAATCTGGAGATTAAATTAACTGTTGTTAAATAAAATAAAATTGGAAAGTAGTATGCAACATATAATGAATCCACATATTTTATGTCTTCAAATGCAAATATACTTGAATGTTTAATAAACATCTGGAACATGTAACTCATAGTGAGTTTGTAATTTGTGCTAGCAAATCATACAGTTCTTTAATTTCACTGGTTTTTTTTTTTAATAATTTGATTTATAAAGTAGTAAATATTTTATTGCTATCTATAATAATTTCTACTGATGATGATAATTAACTACTAAGAGCTAAAGACATCAGTAAAACCTGAGTCAGGAAAGTCGTTATGTCACACTGCCAGGATGGTGGCAATGGGATAGCGTGCCCAGGGAAGTGGTTGTGCCACCTCCCCTGGAGGTATTTAGAAGCTGTGTAGACGTGGTGCTTAGGAACATGGTTTAGTGGTGGACCCAGCAGTGCTGGGTTAACTGCTAGACCAAATGATGTTAAGGATCTTTTCCAACCTACGTGATTCTATGGTTCTAGGACACACATTCTACAAGGAATACCATCTCATTGGGTTTGAAGCCAACCATAGTCTTCTCCTTCCATTGTTAATCTCTCCATAGAATATCTTTTGCTTTTTACTGATACAGCAATGCTTTTCTATATGGTGATTACAGAATCATAGAATGCCTTGGGTTGAAAGAGACCTTAAAAAATCATCTTGTCCAGCCTCACTTACATGGAACATCTTGTAGTCAATTAGGTTACTCAAAGCCCCGCCCAGCCTGGCCTTAAGCACTGCTGAGGATGGGCCATCCACCACTTCTCTGAGCAACCAGTTCCTGTGCCTTACCACACCCTTAGCTCTAAACCTACCTTCTTTATGTTTAAAACCATTGCTTCATCTTTTCATTACACATCTTGGTACAAAAATGTGTCTCCTTCTCTCTTACAGTTCCCCTTTATATACTGAAAGGCTACAGTAAGGTCTCCCAAAAGCCTCGTCTTCTCCAGGTTGAGCAGCCCCACTTCTCTTAGCCTGTCTTCACAGGAGTGGTTCTCAATCCCTTCCAGCAACAAGTCCATGTTTTGGGCTGAGGGCCCTGGATTTAGAAGTAGTACTCCCATTTGGCTTTCACCAGAGCAGAGTACAGGAGCAGATTCACCTCTTTTTATGCAGCTCACAACACAGTTAGTTTCTTGGGCTGAAAGAAAACATAGCTAGCTCCTGTCCAATTTTTTTATTTGCCAGCCTCTAGCCTGTATGTATGCTGGGGGTTGCCCCAGCTCACATGTAGGGCTTTGCTCTTGGCCTCACTGAACTTCATGAGATTCATGTGTGCCCAGCCCTGAAGCCTGTCAAGATCCCTCTTCTGCTTGTTTCGGCTGCAGTAGGGTTAATTTTCTTCTTACTCACTGGTATGGGGCTGTGTGTTGGTTTTAGGCTGGAAACAATGTTGATAATATAGAGATGCTTTTGTTATTGCTGAGCAGTGCTTGCACACTCAGGGCCTTTTCTGCGTCTCACCCCAATTCATCAGCAAGGAGGATGGGAGTGCACAAGAAGATGTGAGGACACACAGCTGAGACAGCTGGCCTCTACTGGCCTAGGGGACACCCCATAGCACATGGCTCAGTGCTCAGCATATAAAGCTGGGGGAAGAGGAAGGAAGGGGTTAATGATGTTTGTCTTCCCAAATAACTGTTAGGCAGGATGGAGCTCTTTCCCAGAGATGGCTGAACACATCTCTGCCCATAGGAAGTGGTGAATTAATTCATTGGTTTGCTGTTTTTTGGGTGCACTGCTTTTGCTTTGCCTGTTAAGCTGCCTTTATGTTAACCCATGGGTGTTCTCAGTTTTACTCTTCTGATTCTCCCCTCCAGTGTGTGAGTGGCTGTGTGGGGCTTAATTGCATGCTGCTCTTAAAATGACAACACTTCTGGATGGCATCCCATCCATCACGCGAGTTCAGCCATACCACACAGCTTGGTTATCCACAAATTTGCTGAGAGAATACGAAATCCCACAGTTTTTGCAGCTAATGAAGACATTGTACAGTTCTGGTTCTAGTGTGGAACCTTGACACACACCACCTGTTACTGATGTCCAGTGGGATGGAGAGCTGTTGGCCTCAACTCATCGGATATGGTCTTCCACTCACAAAATGAAATGATTAAAAGTGGAATGAAATTGAATCTGTGGACTGTGGTGGAGGCTGTACATGTTTATTCCAGAAAGCAGTAACATATTTTAAAAGATTCATTTTCATATTAAATAATTCTATTCTTCTACTCTGGCACATCTCTGAGGGAGCACAGAAAAATAATTTGAAGTTCTAATAAAGTATTGTCAAGAATGTCCATAAAAATAAAAGAGATTATGTTACATACTCCTAGAAATATTTATAATATAACTCTATATTGCCTTCTTGCTCTCCTTCCCCTTTGGTCCATCTACTTTTTCATGCTGTGATTTTTGCTTCAACAGTGGAATTGCATGTTTCTTTCATTATTTTCTGTGGATTCATTATAACAGACTTTTTGATTTAAAATATTTTATTCATGAGTTGTCTTTTTCTGCTTGAAACAAATACCTGTTCGTATAAGCTAGTATTCAACTTGTTTGATTTTGAGCATTGGGGGATTTTTAGCTTTTCTTATTATTGTATGCTCATAAGGACTGAACTTACAATTGAGTCCTATTCGGACCTCAGTTGAATAAAATAAAAACTAAAAATATACTAAGGAATACCCCTGAGCCTTCTCTAGTTGTTGTTTTCTTAAAAACAAAAATGTAGACAAACAAAACCCAGTCTACTTCTATTCAATTTACTAAATGAATCTAATCTCACCCTCTAAGCTTATTTCCTAATTATGCCATCTTTACCATAATATTGCAAAACAGATGATTTTTTTTTCACTTTCTCATTTTTGTCAACATCCTTGAAAATTCCTGCTGATTTTATAATGTGTCCATGCTTTAGATGACACACTGCTGTATTGTGTGAGGAGAGCACAAGAAGGATTAATATCATCCTGAACTCAAGGTTAATATAGTCTTGCATCAAAATCTGGATAGAATGACATGTTAGCTTTTCAACAACCACTTATCACCAAACATAGACAACACAGTATTTCCATAAATATCTGAAGCAAAATAGTACCCATTTGGGTCTATGAATTTACAATCCTTTTCACTCTAATAACATGTATTCTTCAAGTAATGGGTCTTTTCATTTATCATAAAATTTCTCTTCACAATCATATTTCATATCTGACAAGGTAATCATCTTGCTAAATCAATCAAATATTTGACTTTAGTTAATATTTATATATACATAAACTAATACAAATATTTTAACTATTTCTCACATTAGATTTGGGTATTGGCTCTCCTACCAATCACATAGAAAGATAGCTTTCATTATTTAAACATCCGTCATGAAGAAATGGCTGCATTACTTAGCATTTAGGGATGAATATTTTTTAGATTGCCAAAATTATTTCTTCATCTCAAGACCTTTTCCCCTCCATCTAGGTTTATACTCATGAAATAATGAGTTGTAAAAAAAACATTAAAACAACACAATTCTCACCAGCACTTTTTGAATAGAACCAAGGAAGTTTCAGTAGAATGAAAGGAAGATTCAATTTTAGCACTTGACTTATTTATCTATGCTTGCTAGTTAACCCAAATTGCTTGTATTTTTGCAAGCCGTAGTACCTTCTCGTAAAATTTGCATTTTTACAGAACAGACATGTTCTTTCTCCCAAATGAGTGGCTATGTTCAGATTTGCTCAGTTTAAAGCCACTGAACTAGTTATATTTGAAAATTGTTTCAGTAGAAACAGATTGTTTCTTTTAAAAAGTGTAATTTCCTGAGCAGTAGTTCAATATAAGATTTTCATAAAATCCAATTATCACCTAAAAATGAGCCTTAACTGGTTCTTAGCTACATACTTAGCATAAAGGAGATTTCTACCCAATATGGAACACTTCAAGTATTATCTGAGTATGAAAATTACCTTTTTTTCTTAAATTCTTTTGTTCAGTTTAGTTTTTTAGGTGTCTTTTTTACATTTATCTTAAGAATTGCTTGATTAGGATAACTAATTCTTTTTATTGGTATTCTTTTCAATTATTTCTATGTTTCATATCTAAAAAGGAGGATAACATGCAGAATACATTATATGATATTTTTATATCAGCAAGATCAGCTTAAAATTTGTGATGAAGTATTTCAATGAAGAAAATTAGTTTGACAACCATTAATATACAATAGAAATGACTGACACATTAACAACTACAAACAGGGTTCCTAAGATTATGCAAGTTTAAAAAATGCTGGGATAATATATTAATCATTGTAAGCACTTAAAAGAGGTGACTAAATTTGCTGATGTCTGCATTCTAACTTAAGCGGAGAAAGTTTTTTTTTCTAATTTATTCATTGAATTTCACCTCTCTGTGTTCTTGAATTCTCTGTGGGCAAATTAGAACACTCTCAAATGTATTAATCATTTTACAGTGTCCAAAAAATATTGTTTGTGAACTATTTTTGTCTGTAAACAAATTAAAAAGTAGTGTGCAAAAAAGTTTCAAAATTCAAATCAGCCTTGTCACTTTAGTTGTTATGTGAATCAAAAAACCTAAATCAGAATCTTAAATGCTTATAAATATTGTCTTCTAGCTGTCTGAAATTGCCTAGGCCAAATTTAAGTGCTTAATTTTGCATAAATAGTAACCTATTCCATTTATCATTAAGGAGTTTAAGATAAGTGAATATATTAAACTATTTCAATGTTATTTTTTCTACATTATAATAAAATTGTAAGTAAATTTAAAATATTACATTGTTACATTCCTAAGGGCATGCAAAGCAATTAACTACACTGTATGTATCAAATGAAAACTTAATATTAAATTAGTCAATCTAAAATTTTTCCCTATAATTGACCTCTTACTTGATTTACATTATACTCACATAACTATATTTCGTATCTAGTATGTTCTAGGAAATACAAATTTGGATATGAGTTTCCTCCTGGGCATTGTTGACTAAGCGAGCAAGATAGATTAACCAGCTGAAATTAGATGTTACAAAAGATTTGTCTATTGTTTTTAGTTTCTCTTTTCACCTCCTATCAGTCTATAATTTACTGTATTTAAACATGTTCCCATTCAACATTTGTGGGCAGTAAAAGATGAATTCAGCATTACAGCCGTTGAATTGTGTATAGATTTGTGCTAGAATTCCTCCCATTACAGTTCTCATGACTATCTTTTTGTTAGACTCTGTTTGTCTACATATATATATTGCATTACTTTTTGCTGTTCCCTGTGAGGAAAAAAAAAGCTTTTTATAGTCTGAGTTGTGCAATGCATCTGCTGTTTTCAAGTTCTATTAAATGAATGGTGAAACTTCATTTTTTAAGGACACTTTACACAAAACTTTCCCAACATTTCTTATTCGTTTGAAAAAATCATTAGCAATGATTAATAAAATCCACAATATTTTGAAATTTGATTAAAGAGTACATGTACTGAGGTTCAGCTGGTTATCTAAGAGATTTCCTTTCACTTGGGTACCAGTCTGTAAATATCAAACACATACACACAGAAACAAAATTTTACAAAAGGCTGTTTCATATATCTATATCTAAATGGCCCTTGAAATTTCAGAAAGGTGCTTTATATGTTTGTAATTGCTGTTCAAGTCTGTTTCACCCATGAAAGTAGTTAGTAAATAAATGTTCTACTTTTATCTTGACCTTGAGCTTTCTCAGCCTATTCCAGAAAATGTTGAGGAGAGGAAAGAGAGTGGTTGTGTGGGTGTCTGGGTGTTAGCCAAGGCTAATCCACCACAAAAGCTAGCAATTATTTTATAAAAATTTCAGCCACATTTTATTTTATTCGTAACAGTTTATATTATTGTTTTTATTGATACTTATATTAACAGGAGAAAACAGTGTTTTTAAAAATCCTGTTGTTTTGCAACATACTTTTTTAATTAGAGAGCTTTGAGAGGCTGGAGTATTCTGACATGTTCCTTTGATCTCAGGTCAAATACCTGACCAGTAGATGAGCACAGATAGGGCTCTGTGGTAACTCTTTATAGTCAAATTGGAAGTCTGGAAACTAAGAAACATGAATTGTCTCACTTTTAATGTTTACTGAGGCCCTGACATGCTACATTGCCAGAAACAAATTGCAAACACTTTTCACCTGTGAGGAAAGACCTAAAAGCTGAATTTCTAGTTAATTGAACTCAACTGGAGCAGAGGTGTCAGAATGGACCAACAAACTGCATTCAATGAATGAGAGTCCGTCTAATATGTCCCTCTGAGTGCATATTAGTGCATAGGAAAAGAAGACCAAGCTCATCCCCTTTTGTCAGTCCCTGAAGAATTGTATTATCACTTGCTTCATTTTCCAGCTGCTTATACAGAACCTAGCCTGCCTGTTAAGCTTAAGGCTGGACCCTACTCAAGTCAAAGCCTTTTGAGTGGAGGAAGTGTTGACATAGTTTTAACTACTTATCAGGTTATTCTATTATACACACATTGTAAAGTAAAATACTTGGTAAGACAATACAAAAACTAAGTGCAAAGATAGTAAGCATATCATATAGACTATACAAATACAATACTAATTCTTACATTATGTAGTTCAATATTATTCAGTTTTCCTTCTTTTTTTTATTTGTTGTGGCCATATAAAAGGGTCCCAAATAAAAGGGCCTCATTTAACCAGCAGCTGATATGCATGGCACTAGAAATACATAACTTCTCATGAAATAGTAAGTGGCTTTCTTTCTGTCACACTAGTCATACTCCAAGAAAAATGTAAGTGGCATTTACTTTCAAAAAAATGAAATTATGATAAAGAACAAAAAAAGACAAAAATTAGAGTGGTATATTGTTAAATAAATACAGTATTATTCCATATAAATAGCTGTGATCTAGAAAGTTAATATTCTTGCTATATGAAAGGCTCTAAATGCAGGCTTTTATAGGAAAAACACTTTTTTGATTATTTTCATCACACATGATTTACTTCTTAATTGTTCTTTGTGAAATTTGATCTTTTGGTCTTTTCCTCTTTACTCTGTGACCTTTAAAAAAGATGTCAGAATCTTTTGTAAATTACTTCAATTTAAGCCTGGGGAAATTTCAGTAATCCAAAGAAGGTGGTTGTTAAAATGATCCCATGAAAGAACATTAAACACACAAACCTGACTATGAAATGTCCAGGACACATCCTTTTCTCTGTGTTTTGCACTCATGACATCTACAACAAGGCAGAAAATTAATATACATTTCCTGGCACATGACCAAAGAGATAAGGTTTCTCCCCACCTACTTGCCCAGAAATGCAAATCATGATTAATTTCTGTTGTCTAGGCTTTCATTCTCTTATCAACTTCAAATCTCTGTTGCCTGTTTTAAATTCTGCAAGAAAAATTTTACCCATGCACTTAAGCCAATCCAATCTATTTATCCTTTTGCCATCCCCAGAAAAGAAGAGAACAGGAATAAACTCGGTAAGAAGGCCATTTTCAATTGCGTGCATAGATGATTCCATAGGAAAAGTGGTCCCTGGATCACTTGACAGACAGTAAATGTCATTTTTGTTGCTCTTAATTTCCCACTTAAACAAAGTAGCAATTCAGAAAGTCAGTTTTCTAAGGTGAAAAAAAAAATAGAAGCAACATGCAACTTGTTTCATAAAAATCAATATTTTTAATATCTCTGTAAAGCAAGTTAGACCGTAAGATATAAACCAAAAATTGAATAGTGATATAAGGGAGATTTCTAGAAACAATTAAGAAAAACGCTGAAGTCATACACTTGCATTGAAAGGAAATTGGAAGGAATTATAAAATGTGAACGTATAAAAAGTAATTAAGAAGAATAAGTGAGTGGCAAAGGGAAACAAAACTAATATTCTTTTTTTTACACATATCAGCATCAAGAAGTCTATATGACCATTTAATGATCAGAATACAAAAGGTATACTAAAAACAAAGAAGCAGAAAAAGGTCATTGTTGAGATGCTTCAGTGGTGAACCTTGCAGAAGAAAAAAGGGAGAGCTCTCAGTGGGAGACATCTGAAACTGAGTGATTGTGGGAGAGGAGGCGGAATTTATTTAGTTTACATAGATTTCAAAAGGTCTTTGGACAAAGTATCTCACACAAAGCTTTTAAGTAAATTAGGTGGCGTGAGCAAAGGCATTTGTTGCATAGATAAATGACAGGTTAGGAGAAAGAAAACACAAATAGGAGTAAGTCGTCAGTCTTTGAAGCAGAGACAGGTCATCAATGCTGGTAAGCAGAGGCCTGTATTGTAAAACATATTTGTCACTGACCCAGAAAGCAAGAGATTACTGAAAAAAGAAAGTCTGCTGACAATATTGTATTATTCAAGATAGTAAGTTTGAAAGCTAACTGTGAGGAATTAAAAGAAGACTGTAAGACTGAAGGGCAAAAAAGTGGCAAATGAAATTCAGCGTAAATAATATAATGTGATATACATGGGAGAAAAACAATCCTAATTTCACATATAAAATTATAGGCTCTGAACTAACCATTACCTCTCAAGAGCGATATCTTTGGGTGTAAAAAACATCTCCTGAAATACCAGTTTTATAATACCAGTGTTCAGAAGAACAAATAAAATGCTAGGGACAATTAGGAGAAGGAGACAGAACAAGACACAAGCCACCATAATGCTGGTAACAGACTTTGCCACACCTTGAATAATGCAAGCAGCTCTGATTCTAAAAAAGTGTGCAATAGACATGGAAACAGTCCAGAGAAGGCAGCAAAATACAGAATAATTTCTTTAGAAGAAATGACTGAATAAGCTAGGAACATTTAATCTAAGAAAATGTTACAGGAAATGTGATAGAGGTTTATAAAATCAGGAGTTGGAGGGATGACAAAGTATATTCTCTGTTCACATTGGCCAAACCCTGGGCTTGAGACAGTCATGTCAAGGTTACCGTTTAGATTTTCTAGGAATGGATGTGATGAATATTTGTCTCTGTTCTGGGATATGTCTCTGTCTGGGGTGGTAGTGGAATAGGGATTCAGAAGGAACACATAGCAGTATTCTCGCCATTGTAGTACCTGCATCACAGAGAAATCTCTGAAAGGCATTGAGGTGGAAGAGTTTGATCAGGCTGTGTATGTCCTAGGCCTTGTTCCTGTTCTTCCTTTTGATCAGTGGCAGGGCAGATGCAGGTGCTTTGGTAACACATCAGAGCTCCAGAGCCCAAGTGCCTAGAGGCAAAGAGGCTGTAGCATCACCCACCTGACAGGCCTCTGTGTATGCCAGGGCTTCTCTGGCTCATGAGATGCACACTACCACCAGCACCAGCCTCCTGTGTGGCTTTCTGAGCACCAAACCCAGCGCGTCCTATTGGAGGAGTCAGAGGGAAGGCTTTATGACAATGAAGTGGAACTGGCCCTATGTGACGCTGCTCTTGGACCAAACTTGTCTGCATTAATCATCTCCCAACTGGGCTTGAAACACACATGCTGCAACAGTGTATAGCCTGGAGACAGCTGCTGGTGTCAAACATCTGACTGCAAAACCTTTCAGAAACTTTTCTGAGTCTTTCCTCATGCTTATCATGAAGAAGCATTATGGACACAGCATTTAGATCTACCTTTGCAGCAAAACTGCTAGAGATGGAGTCTGAATGATTTGTTTCATGTAGGTTTTGAATAAATGGTTTAAAAGTTAATATTTATGTAGTTAAAAAAAAAAAATCATGATCTCTCTTCCAGAACAAATTTGATCTTTGTTTTTTCCTTTTTTTTTTTTCCCCACTGAATTTTTTCAGTTTCAGGCTGCTTTTTACTCTGTGTCAAAGGCATGGAACTAACACAGTATATTACATGCTTGTTCAATATTTCAATGCTTGAAATTTCAAGTCATTTGCACTTCAATTACACAATCCAGAGACTGAAAAAAAAAAAATTTTATTTACCTATATTTCTGTTGAATAATAAAGTAATATTGCCATTCTACTCTGTGATGCTGGCTAACAAACATGAGGATGCACTAGAAATGAGCAATTTAATGCTTTGTAGGATTTAGGGATTACAGTTTTACTTGCTTACTTTATGATTGATGCTAGAGAAAAAGGGTTACTTGAGTCCTATAGACCTTGAACAACCTGACTCAAAATAAATAGATGAGTATCAAACTTTGTTAGTTGATTCAGATTATCATTGGTATTCCCAGCTCACATTTTTATTGCATATACAATTTTTCCTTGAGTGACAGCAAGAAGTTCTATAAAACTACATAATGCCAGTTCTGATTTATAAATGATCAGTCAGAGGTTTTGAAAATGGTTTTGGTTGTTTAAATATCTTAAGATAGACCTGTTGAAGGCACTTGTATTTGTGGGTTATACGCAGAAGAAACATGTCTGAAGAATATAAATATGGATGTTGGTTTTGGGGGGCTTTGTCTGTTGGTTTTTTTAATTACTATAGTAGCTAAAGCTGAAGCTTTTTTTTTCTTTTTTTGTCTACTTTGTAGTAACAACAAAGTCTACTTTGATGTAATCACATAGCAGAGGCTGTGCCCTGTCCTGCAGTGCAAATAGCAGCACGTCAAAAGCAAATATCTTGCCAATTAATCTAAACAATATTGAACACAGGGAATTTGCTAAACCACAGGCAGCTGAGGTATAGTTTACTTGTTGTGACATCTGGTACCTGTTATTTAAACAAAAGGACATTTTGTGAAATTTTTGTACTCAGAGAGCTCCAGTGGTGTAACCATTTCAGGTTTGAAAAATT
This sequence comes from Prinia subflava, assembly GCF_021018805.1. Classification (NCBI taxonomy): domain Eukaryota; kingdom Metazoa; phylum Chordata; class Aves; order Passeriformes; family Cisticolidae; genus Prinia; species Prinia subflava. The sequence continues at coordinate 55,593,197 of NC_086249.1, forward strand.
AAAAATATATAAACAATTCTGGAATGTCATGTTTTTACACATACAAAATATTCTGAATGTGACCTTATTTCGGGTTTTCAAGAGAGAATAAATTGAAGTTTTCCATCATGAGCAACAGCAGAGTGTCACAGCCTGCAGCACTTTGCATGCAAATCAACTTTCTAAATGCAGGTTAGCATACACTATGTCTAGCATTGAAACAGGTTGAAGACCTCGTCTTCAAGCACCAAAGAGGTGTTGGATAACTCTGTCTCTTAGTAGATATGAAGCATTTAAATACTCTCACAGTAACAACAGAAAGTATGAGTGGGAATATCAGGATATAAGCAATTTTTGTTTCATTATGTGCCTTGAACAAAATGTAGAAATTATATATTGGTGGTATATCTCAAACAGAGTAAGAAATAGGACAGCCTGTCATTGCCATCCATCTTGTGTGCCAAATGGGAAGGAAGGCAGTGCAAGGAAATGGAATGTAGTTAAAGGCATACACCTAATACACTGATTGAACAGAAATATTCAAGGCAAAGGGAAACCTTCATTCTAGTTATTTCCTAGCATGTCTGAATTTGCATTCTTATTATTTAGCACTAGTCTTTATAAACAAGGTCATACAGGTTATGAAGTTGAGGTTATGTATAACGTTTATGAAAGTCAAAGCACTTTGCTTTTAGTGTTAAGATTTTTATTACCCTCCATTTTAAAGTATCAACAATGACTCAAGTGGCACTTGCTGTGCTTTGCTTATATGGACCCTAGAGACTGATGATGAAAAAAGCATACATTCTCTTAAGAAACACACCCTTTATGATATCAGTCTGCATACATTAATTGTCATTGTTTAAAAATGTACTACAAAGGCGGCAGCATTTTCTAAAACAAGTCCCTTTCAGTGGAACATTTCAAGAAACTCACAGCTGAGTTAAGCTATGAAAAGATTGAGGTTTCCTACAAGTAGTTAGGGTTGTAAAAAGCAATCCTTCTTTCACAGTAATTGAAAATAACCTTTCAACAACAACTGTGAACAATCATTTACACAAAAAAAAAAAAAAAAGAAAAAAAAAGAAAAAAAAAGAAAAAAAAAGCTGAGCAGCATGTATTCATGCAAATTATACATGGGTCAACTACATAGTGATCATTATGGAAATGTATGAACTCTCTTTATTGCTGAATACGATGATGTTTTCATCTTTAAAAAAAAAAAAAAAAAAGGTGTATTCAGACCTGAATTTCCTACTACAGCATGAGTGTCAAAAATACAGTATGGAAAATTTGTTAGACTATTTCTGTGACTTCGCAAAGGGATTTAAATAGTCCTTCTTTTAAAAGCTCATTCAAATTATACTGAATAGAGAACTCTGACTCTAAGGTCTCTGTTCTGATTTCTGCTACACTAGTATGAATTCTGAGAGCAATTCACACATTTCCCTCAGTTTAGTGAAGTTATCTGTCATTCATAGAGTTAAAATCAGATTATTATCTAACTTGTTTTCATTCTAAATACTGTTTTAGTAATTTTAGATTTAAAAGGAACTCAGATATCTAATGTTGATGACATATGATGCAGTCACTGACTACCAGAAAAAATGATGTTGGGTTGGAAGTGACTTTTAAAGGTCATCTACTGCAGCCCTTCTTGGAGTGGACAGGGTCATCTTCAGCTAGGTCAGGATGCTCAGAGTGATGTCCAATCTGATCCTGAACTGGGCATCTGGGCATTCTCATATCTACTCTAACTAGTTTAATCTTCTAATTTAAAGCCACTACTCTTTATCCAATTCAACAGTACCTTGTAAAAAGTCTTCACCCATGTTTCTTGCTTGCTTCTTTAAGTAACGGAAGGCTTCAATAAGTTGTCCCCAGAGCCTTCTCCAGGCTGAACAACCTCAGTTCTTACAGCCTACACTCATATGACAAATGTTCTATCACTCTGATCATTTTTGTGGCCCTACTCTGGACTCTTTCCTACTGGTCCATGCTTTTCCTGTGCTGAGGACCCAGCAGTTCTGTGCAATGTTCCAGGTGGGGTCTCACCAGAGCCGAGTAGAGGACCAGAATGCCCTCCCTTGTCCTGCTGGCCACACTTCTGTTAGTGTAGCCCAGAACACATCTGAGCTGCACATGCCTGTTTAAGGCTCATGTCCAGCCTTTCACCCATCAGCATCCCCAAGTCCTCCGCAGGGCTGCTCTCTGTCTGTTCACCCCCAGCCCTTGCTGATACCAGGGATTGTCCCAATCCAGGTGCAGCCCCTTGTGCTTGGCCTTGTTAAACCTCATGAGATTCCCATGGGCCCCCTTCTCAACCTTCTCCAGGTCCTTCTGGATGGCATCCTGTTCTTCAGGTATGTCAACCACACTGCTCAGCTTGGTGTCATCTACAGATTTGCTGAGGGTGCACTTGTTCCCTCTGTCTATGTCGTCAGAGAAGATATGAAGCAGAACAGTTCCAACACAGAGAATTGAGGGGAACCACTTGTCACTGATGCCCTGTCAGAAGACAGAGATAGTGCTAAAGGCAATCTTGCCTCTGATATATTGCAGCTGTGTTAATTACCAAAGAGTAATTAAGAGTGGGTGTGATAAAAGAGTGACTTAGGTGGTTGGAGTTAGTTGGGGTCTGTTGGCCGTGCTGTGAGGAGGGACGGACGGACAGACAGACAGGAGGTCATGCAAGGGATAGAAAGGATAAGATGTTGTATGAGGGACAGACAGGGTTAGGTGGCTGTGCTAGAGACAGGAAGGAGCAAGTGACCTGGAACTGCAGAAGAAAGGAAGGAGAGAAAGAGCCAGAGATGTGTGGAGCTGCCTGTGGGAACTTAAAGAGAAAAGGTATGAAGGACTTCCAGATATTGAGATGCTGATGCCTGCGGTCTTCCGATATTTTATCAAAGCACCTTGAATATCATGGCTGTCTTGACAACCACACCTTAGGACATTCAGTTGTTGACTACTACCCTCTGGTTAGGACCACTTGTCTAATCCCTCAGTCACTGAACAGACAAGCCTTCAACTCTGTATCTCTTCAGTTTAGAGAGGAGGATGTTGCAGGGATCTGTGTGAGGTGAGGCTGACAGGCCAGTAATTCTCATTGGCCTCCATTCTGCCCTTTTTAAAAATGGGGTGTGGTGTTTCCCTTTTCTGGTCTCCAGAGACTTCACCTTAGTGACTTCAAATATTGTTGAGTAACTTGGCAACTTCATTAGCCAATTCCATCAGGGATGAATCTCATGAGGTCTCATAGGCTTATGTAGGCTCCTCAACTGATCACAAACCTCCCACAGTGGGAAGGACTTGCTCCTAGCCCCTATCCTGTTGTCTGTTTGCTTGGGAGGTGTGGGAAGAGAGGTTGGCAGTAGAGACTGAGGTAAAGAAAATTTGTTGATCACCTAGGCCTTCTCTTCATCTGTTGTTACCAGTTTGCCGCTCATGTTTATCAGGGGGTTTGCTTTCTTTTCTCTTCCTTTTCAGGCTGAAATTCCCATAGAAGCCCTTCCTATTGTTCTTTGCACCCCTTGCCAAATTCATCTCCAGCTGCATCTTGTCTTTCCTGTTCCCACCCCTGCAAAACAGAACATCACCTCTATTCCTGTCCCCGTGTCTACAGCTTGTTCATGTTTCTTGCCCTTAAGTTTGACCAGCAGGTCTTGACTCACCAATGCTGGTCTGTTGCGTTTGGTTGTTATATAAAAATTAACCTTTGCTCTTTGCACAACAGTGACTTTTTCTCAGGACCATTCAGGACATGCTTTTCTCATGTTTTCTTGTGAATTTTGGGAATAGAAGGACTAATTACTCATTCAGCCTATAGACCTTACTAGAATATATTTCTGATTTAATATATGCTTCTCTTTACTTTTTGCAGCTGTGGCAAATAATCTACATATTATTGGCATTTGCAGTGTGATATAAGGTTTAAAATTTCCTTGGTTACTTTTTTCTTCTTCTTAGGGTCTCAGTTTTTGGAATATTTTTTCATGTATATTTTCATTATGTACATAAACTGTATCTTTTATAAGAAGAAAGGAAACACACCTGAGTTCTGAAGTAAATCAGATTTTTTTAACCTAAGTATATATCTTGTTCTTACAGTGGTAGATGACTTTTCTTTTGTAAGAGCTTAATTTTTGTACAAGATTTAAAGTTCAATCATCTTGAAAAATTTCAAAGAATCCTTTTATAAATGTCCTTGTTACAGGAACTAATGAATAAAAAAAATCTTTTTTCAATTTAAAAATTACATATATTTATGTGGGAGATTCCCAGAGGAGTGTAATTTGAACATTCATTATAGACTTAGTATTACTACAGAAACTAAAATTTTTTAAGATTTAATGAATGTAGAAAATAAAGGAAGTTTATTGCGGTTACTAAGCAGTTGCTTCACTAAAAAAAATCCCCCTTTATATAGAAACACATTAAAATTATGTTGATTTCTATTAAATTTGAAAAATATTTTAATATTATGGAACTTAAGGCAGCTTAGTAAAACGTATGCTACTCTACCTTTAAAAGAGTATTAAGTAGTAAATTCGGATTATGTTACTGAAGAAACATTTTTACCCTGATATTAACCTTTATTTTTTAAACCATGACTGAAGTATTTTTTCCAGGTATATTTTCTAACATGCTACAAAATGCCTATTTGAATCAATCTAATTACTGTGTTTAGTCTTTATTAAAACTATTTGTAATTTTAAAGTGTTTGACAGTTGCAAATTTCTGGGTCTGTGCCTTATATACTATATTTCTGCCATCATGGAGACAAAGATGCCCATAAAGTCAAGGTGTGTGAAATCATGCACAGGACTAAATTTCATTCAATCTTCTGGTGCCATCTCGTGGGTAGATAAAGAATTGTCTGTTATATGAAGGAATAAAGTAAAAGTGTACAAAAATGGTATATCTTGTGTAGTTGAGTTCCCACAGCAAAACCAGATTCCATTATATTTTGGGGTTTTTTTTGTTCCGAAGTCAGTTTCCTAAACTATGTCCTCAGAATTCACAGTGGCCTTAACTCTGCAGTAAACACTGCTTTGAAGATACATTTTTCCTGAGAACTGATTTAATCAGGATTTCTTTCTGTCTTCTGAAGAAAATGTAGGTCTCCTAATCATGGTATGTAGCAGGAATACGTGAAAAGTAGCCTTCCCGTTATATCCAGTACAGCAATTTTTATGTTTTAAGACTGTCTCCTTTACCTTCAATTTCAGAGATTCAGTGGAATTCCACAATCAGCTATTCCCTGTTTTTCCCCCTATTTACCAGTAGGAAAAACTTGAGAATTAGGTGCTGCCAAATCATGTGTTTCTGTGATGTTTATAACAATCTCATACCTTGATTAGCACAGTCTCCTTATCAGTGACCATCTTTCTTCAGTTATTTCCTATTCATCTCTCTTCCACATTATTTAGTGGTGTCCAAATTCACAGCTAGAGGCCAAGGTGGCTGGAGGAGTGACATGTATAATAAACCTAGGTAATATTCTCAGATTCAAACCCAACACACCAAACAAAACCCCTAACTATCCTATTAACCAAATGAAAAAAAAAAAAAGTCACCAGGAAAACAAACCAGACCCATTAAATCCAACTAAACAAAAACCTACGCTGTATGTTTTTTACAGAACAGCAGTTCTTCATTCAGCGTACTGGTATTGTTTAAAGAACTGGCCTGGTATTTTTGTCTATTGTCCTTCTTACTGAAGCTGTGCCACTGTGTTGCAGCTATAGTAGGAACTGTAAGATTATCACAAAGACAAATAAAACTTCCATAGCCTTGCTGATAATGGATAACTTGTGTAACTGAAGGATTTAATGTTTTAATTTCTGGTTTTATGTTTTTTCATGCCTTCATCCACTTCATGTTAAATACACATTATGAAATAGGTTTATAGAGCTCTGGAAGTTGTCCAGAACCCTGAGTAATAATTTTCACTGGGAATTTTCCTGATTATGACATTACAGAATCAAATTCTGGATTTTTTGTACTCTCACTGGCTTGATGGATCCTATATTTTTGCTGCACTGCCCTAATGACACAATTACAGTAGATGGGGATGAAAGATGTTGGTTTGAAAAGCCTTGAAGAGCAAATGGTTTCAGTTCAGATTTTTCACTGTCTGGGAGAGTGTTCCAGAAATATTTGTCAATCCTTTCACATCTCATGAAAAAATGGCTATCATTCTTGGCTGTGACTTTAAATAAAGATGTCTGTGGCTGCTGACCTGTGTACTAAATACAGCTGTCTACGCATATGTCAGTCCCATTTGAACTGAAGCCATAAAATAACATTTTTATGGTAAGGCTCTGAAGGTGAAAGTTGCATGAGGTCATATGGATTCATTTGAGGGTACTAAGCTGCTGTGAGAGTATCAGAAGGCTATAAAAGAAAGGAATCCAAAAAATATCGTCAAAGTTTGCCACAGCTCACTTTTGGGAGCTACACTGGGCAAAAGTTTCTCACTCCAGAAAGGAGTAGAACTATTATTAAAGTAATGTGTGCAAGTGGAAGTGAATTTCAGAGCTTAAGTATTTCATATGTGGGAAAACATCTTAGTCTCAATCAATGTTTATTCCACTCAAATAGAGATGCACATTACTGCAGCTGTTTTAACAGACAGTTGTGATAAAACTGTATTTCTGCATTTCCTAGCAACCAAAAAAATGAGTCTTAGTGACCTTACATAGGCTAAATTGTCTTGTGGGAGTATTATCCTAGCACTGTGTGTGAACATTATTTTGGAAGGAGCTGGAGAAAGTGGTATTATGCACTTAGTGAGTAAGACAGCCAAACAATGTGAATAATCTAGGGCCCAATTCTCCAGGTCATTCCTTGCCTTCTTTCATTTAGACTCAAACACAGGTATCTACATTCTCTTTTATGAGATGCCCAGACTCAGAAGCAGTATCTTTGTGTTCAGACATTATTGGTCTCTGAGAAAAATGTATTCACTATCTTTGTATGTTTTTTGGAGTAAGTAACAAACATTCACACTGTGAACTGAAGAGTCACTGCATTGAGCAAAGCAACTTTGGTGCTAGGATGAGAACATGAATATTTTAGTCTAATAATCTTGGTTTCACAAAGACTTTTGAAAGAAAGTTTTAGAAAAGAAAGAATATAGCAGATACATGGCTAGGTTTGCATATCTGTGATGAGGTGGACTTAATCTGTTATCATTTATGCCAAATATTTAAAATTTAAGAGCCTAAAATTGTGCAAACATCCTGAAAGGTGATATGTTCTGCCTGTTCACTACTATGGAAAAATTTGACAAGTGACACACACTGTATCCTTTTATTTCTAGTAAACAACATGTTATTGATATTGTACTAGGGGATGCCTGTGGCCGTGTTTCCAAAAATCATCTACTTAACTGATTACTTCTGCTCAAAAGCTGTGATCTGCTGTTTATCTCTGTTGATCGGCAGTATTTTTAGAGCTTTTAGATGCAAAAGAACAGAATTTAACTGGTACTTATTTTGACACTTTCATGCTGTGATTTTGCCAACCTTGAAGACAAATGATCTAGTTCAGCTCAATGAAGTATTCATGTATATAGTTAAATTCATTAGAGTTCATTTTAGCACAAATGGATCTAAATGAGTAAATTAAAAAATGTTGGGCCATGTTCTCTGGGTCTGGAACCCAGGCATGTACATAGTTGAATTGTTGAAACAGTGTTTGGCATTGACAGGACTCATACTAGTACTTTTGTCCCATATGGTTTATCTCTGTACGTAGCATAGAATTCTTATTCTGCAAAGATTTTTCTGGTTCCTTGTAAATTAAGTGACTTTTTTGTCTAATTCCCTTGATGGGCTACATCCATTTTGCTTAGGTTACAATGAAACTTTGGGTACTACACCCAAGTATAGAGCTTGATAAGAACATGAAAAGGAGGGCACCAGGTTAATCAAGCAAATTAAATGGTAAATAAAATAGTAAAATAAAGTGCTGAAATGTTAACCGTTGAAGTGGGCACCTTTCACAGTAACAGGCAGTGCCTGATGAGCTGAAAATCAGCCAGTAAATGTGAATAGTTCTAAAATAGATATTATGTGGGGTGAAGTCACACTTAATTTTTCTATGCTGGATTATAAGTAGTATTGGAGTGTTATAATATATTTGGGTTGTGTGGCAAGGTTTTGGTAGAGGGGGTGTTACTGCAGTGACTTCTGTGAGAAGATGCTAGAAGTTTCCCCTGTGTCCAAAGAGTTAGTGTCAGCCAGCTCCCAGAGGGTCCCACAGCTGGCCAAGGCCAAGCCTATCCTTGATGGTGGTAATGTCTCTGAGAAAATAGATTTGAATAGGGGGGAAAACTGCTACACAACATCAGCCAAAGAGAGGAGTGAAAACATGAGGAAAGCTGTGCTACAGAAACCAAGGTCAGTGAAGGAGGAGGGTGAGGATGTGCTCCAGGCACCAGAGCTGAGATTCCCATGCAGACCATGATGAGGCAGCTGTGCTCTGGCAGCCCATGGAGGGGCGAGCAGAGATTTTCCCTCAGCCCATTGGGTACTCTGGGGTGGGGCAGGGGGATGCCAGAAAAAAGGCTGTCACCCTGTGGGAAGGCCACACTGGGAAAGCTCCTGGCAAGACCTGTGGCTCCATGGAGACAGTAGCCCACATTGGAACACCTGTGGGCAGGACTTGTGATCCTGTGTGAGGGACACACACTGAAGCATTTGGTTACCAAAGGTCTCCAGTCTGTGGACAGGACCCACAATGGAGCAGTTCATCAAGAACTCACACTGAAGAAGTCTGTGGAGAAGTCTCCTGTGGGGGAGACCACAAGCTGGATGATTGGAATAGAATGAGGAGGAAGGAGTGGCAGAGAAAAGATGTGATGAACTGAGTATAATCCCATTCCCCATCCCGCTGCGCCATTTGAGATAAGGCAGTGAAAATAGTGAGTGAATTTAAGCCCAGGAAGAAGGGAGGAGTGTAGGCAAGATGATTTCAGTATTTTGGGTTTATTTCTCATTAACTTGTTCTGATCTGATGGCTAATAAATTAATTTCCTCAAAGTGAGCCTGTTTTGTCCATGATGGGTAATTGATGAGCAACCACTCCCTGTCCATAACTCATGAACTTTTAATCATATTTTTCTTGTCCAGTTGAAGGCAGGGACAGAATGTCCCAGTGAGGCCTGGCACCGAGCCAGAGTCAATCCACTGTAGTCAGTTTTGGTTTTCAGGAATTTAAATGCATAGCAAGCAGATCATGTTGACTAAAACAAATCTTTTTTGCATCCCTGAGTACCACTGGATTTACCAGCAGTTAGTTTCTTGTATTCATGTATAGTCAGGCAAAAGATCTAACAGAGTCAGAAAGAATGCACAAATCAAGGTGATTGATTTTATTTGGTTTCCTATGATTTTGATGGTAGGCTAGCTTTGTGATTTTTAATCTGTTTATTTCATATTATTGATTGTGGCAATGGAACACTTAATATTTCAGCTTTTGTTAAACAAAATTAAATTTTTCTGTTTATATGTGAGTTTCATTCTTAATAACCAAACTGTGACAAAATAATACTAATATAGAAAAAAATCTTTCATTTTCAATCCAACATTACAGGTGTTTAAGTTAATGTCCAGTTTCACACAGATTTTTATTAGAATTCCATATCCATATTCCTGTGCTGCACATCACAAAGAAAGTATTTAGAGGACTGGGTTTAGTTTATTTGTTCACACTTGGGTGAGGTTTAAGCAAACTTGTGTATTTGAAGGTGTGCCTGCTCATGGCAGGGGAGTTTGAACTAGGTGATCTTTCAGGTCCTTCCAATCCAAATTATTCTACAATTTGATGATGAAGATGAAATATTTTCCGCTGGCTTAATTATGGGAGCTACTCTTCCACCTCTACTCATTAGGTGTCATGTGTTATGATAGTATTTATAGTCCAAATAGGGGAAGTTCCAGAGTAGCGTTCTTCCATATTTTATAAAAGTTCTTATGATGTAATTCTGGCCATAGTCTTACCTGACAGCATACTGGTTTCTGTGTCTCTATAGCCCTTACTGCTTGTGACTTTCTACAAAATTCCTGACAATTTTTGTTATCCTCTTAACAGAAAGTTTATGCTTTTTGAGCTAAAGTAAGATAGGAGTTCCTGCATAGTCAGAACCCATTCATAAACATTCTAAATTATTTTTCCACGGGGATAGTGATTTGTACTATGCTGGAAGTGCAAAGTTTAACATACTAATACTTTCCCAACAAAAATATCATTAGCAAGAGTCAGGATAAAACACTATCATGAAATGGATCACAGATATTAATAGGAATCTGTTTCCTTTTGTCTACACTAATTCTCATCTTTTTAGCCCTTTTGAGGATCTAGCAATTAGTCTTTTGCCTTTCTTTGCTGATGGCTATTTCAGGTACAGGCATCTCTGTGCAGTTCTGAGTAGACATAAACCCAGACTGAATTGCAACTGAAGTGATTGCTTCTAGTTATCAGCATTGTATTGCTTTTCAGTAGATAAGTCCAGAACCCAAATTCTATAGTGAATAAATGATCTACCCACTTGTCCACTATTATATTTATACATTATTATCATATGGAGGACCTTCCACTCTCTATGCTGTAAATGTTGAATTGATGTTTTTCAATATAGATATCAGCTTGACACGAACAATTGACCTAATTTCATCTTTCAGATATCCTCTTTCAGAAGACAGATAAAAGGCAGGGCAGACAATACAGCCAAATTCTTCAGTGAAAATTCATACACTCAGCACTTTGGAAAATTGATAATTTAAGATGCTATAAAGTTTAGAAAATTGTGTATATGTATATATACACACTATATTAGAATTATGTTCCTGAAGCATGAAAAAGTGAAATACCTATAAGCAAATGAGAGACAATTTTATTGTTTAAAGCACATCACTTCTTTTGCCACCTAAGAAATTTTGTTTTGGTAGCAGAGCCAATCTATATGTCCAATCTACACACCCAACTTTAAGCAGCATCCATAGATTAGAAATCCAGCTAGGGCCTGTTTCTCTTCTATTTATGCCTTCTGTTACACTTCTTTCCTACCTAAATATAGCATCTGTCTCTGAATCTTTTTCTTCTGTTTTTCACCTCCTTCCCTATATACCACACAGAATGCATCTAACAGCTTTTGAAAATACTAATTCCTAAAATTACATGCTTCTTCTCTTATATATCTCTTATTTTAAAGATGTCTTTCACAAAGTCAGAGAAAGTACTACAGTACTGGGTTTTTTTTAACTTTTTCAAATATGATTGTATATTTTTGAGTTTTAGAGGAAAGAATCAACAAAAAAAGCAAGAGGTGCTTTGCTAGGAATATTTAAAGTTGTATTAAGTTTCATTTACTTAATCTATTTTGAATGTGTACTCGTTATGTATGGAGTACTAACTAAAAAATCATAATTGTAGAATAGTGTTAATGGGGAGTGATCATATTTTATTGCATCAAATTTTCTTCTAATATTGCTTGGATACTGCCAACTTTGTTATGTTTCATAAAACTATAGTGATATGCAGTGTTTCTACATTTTAGGTCCTGAGTAATTTTAGCATTTGTTCCTCTGAGTAAATTCCTTCTGAGTTTAATACAAGGCACCAGACAGAGCTCACAACTTCTCTCAATGTTGTTTAATTGTGTGCATGCCTTAATCACTAGATGTTTATATTTCTGCTGACTACATGTGAATTATCAAATTTATATTTACTGCCTGGTTTTTATTTTTTTTACTATTAAAATATATTTTCTGTGTGTCTCCATGTGTTTATCTATAGGGACTGACAATTATCAGAACGTGCCTGTGATGCAAAGACATCCCAAGTGTGTACTGTACACTTGAACCTATTCAGGTTTCTGTTTGTAAAATAATCAAATATCCACTGAAGCACAAACCCATGTTGAACCACACTCCTGTCTCTTTGTCCCAATTACTATGATTTATAGAGGGGAATGTCTTTGAGTAAGATTATGAGAACAATACCTTAAAATAATAGAGCAGCTTAGGAGATGTGTCTTTAAATCTCTTCCCCAAAGGTAAATAGATTTTAATTTGGATCTTATTTTGTGCATTTTGTGATAAATGATTGACACAGTTAAGTACCTTTTCCATTGGGAGCTCATGACTGACATTAAATAATAGCTCTTACCCAACTCTTGTGCCATACCTTGCTCAGCATGCTGATTTGTGTGAATCCTATTCCTAGTGGCTAACTATTACCATGAAATACGAACAAAGATGGAAATCTTAACAGAGCCTTCAGATTCCAGACGTGTCTTTTAGACAATCAACCAAAAGAAATGGTACTTTTCAGACTGCAACTTTAATCCCTAAGTATACAAAATTACTGATGATTCTTCTCTTTCTCAGTTGTGTCCTCAAATTGTACAGGAAGAACCTACGAATCTGTGGTTCTCAGCAAAGTATGAGAGACCAGGATCTTCTCCAGCATATATCAGCAAATATTTTTCGTAGCAGTGTTTATTCATACCTTAACAAATGAACATGGTGGAGAATAACTGAGTGAGGTTCTGGAGTCTCAGATAACTTGAACAGGGAGGCATCTTGTGCCGTGCTTGTAGACCTAAAACATAATTATGTTCACTGTATGTTGGTTTTTTTTCAGTTGAAGATATATGTGAGGCTCCAAAGAACCCCCTAAAGGTCTGAAGGAGACCTGAAGCTAGATTTCTTCCTTTCCCTTTTCCCCCTTTCTCTCATAATAAACTACTAGGATTTTTAAATGTAAGATGTAAAACTCTCTCTAACATAGCTTGCACTTTGGAAGTCTTAGAAGGAAAAGGGGAATAGTGAATTTAGCATTTTGTTGTTTTCTGTTGTTATACCAACAGTATCTCAGATTTTTAGACCTTAGCTGAAATTGTTATGAAATAATATATCTAAAAAGTTTGTAAAAAAAAAAAAAAAAATTATCAGGCAGTTACATGTCTAAAACTGGGTTATTTTCAAAGGGTCTGCTAGACTTAAAAACTTGAATACATATTGAGAGAAATACTAAATAAATGGAATCAAGTTTCATTAACTTCTGCTGCTTGAATGTTTTTTTTTTTAAGGAAAACTTTTTCACAATCAATACACTCGACCTAAATTAAAAGAGGATACAGAATACCGTCTTTATTTTTACTAAGCTTGAAATAAAACTTGCTGCCATTAGAGGTCACTGTTGCTCTTCGAAGAAGAAGCTAGCTCAGTATTTATTTTAGTACCATCAGTCTTGTTCTTCATGAAATGCATTTCATAACATCAAAACAGAAACACAAGCAGAAATTACTTCCAGATCCAGCATTTTATTCTGTAAAATTTAATGGCACTATAACAGTAAATAGAGTGCCAGAACCTTCTGGCCCAACACCAACACAGCACTGATGACTTGAACATCCATGGGTTTGATTCTCTATATCTTAGCTCTTAAAATAAATATCAACTATTTCCCTTCAATCACATAATTTTTAATGTAATTTAGTCCTTTCTAAAAGCTCCTTCATCACTACTGACAACTACAGTGAAACTAAATTTGAGACTATTTCTAAAGTTCCATTTACAATATTTTATAAAAGTATCTTTCTCCTGCTACCATCTCTTTATTATAAAGTCTGTAATTGCACCATTTTTAATGCATTATTATACATGCTGTAGGTATTTATTCTTGTGAATAAATTCCATACTATCCATATTTATTCTTCTGAATATCTATGTAATTTCATCTTAAGTCTTCATACAGATTATATCAGGTTGGAAGGAAATGTAAAATGCTTCTCTTTTTTTACCTCAACCTCTGCTCAAGTGAAACAAAAGAAAGTCATAGAAACAGTATCTGCAAAAGAGATACAGATTAATTCCACAAGCCACTAACCCTTTTTTATTTTTTAAATAGGTAAAGCCACAACTGAATGACACTGATACTTCTCTATATTGGTACTCAATGATCCTAGAATAAAATGCTGGATTAAACTTGTTTTCTTTTGCAGTGTGGCTAGTTGAAGTGTAGCCACCAGCAAGTATCTTTATGTAAATGTCATTACCATAAAACAGAAGGTGGACAATCTGAAATACGGCAAACTGCCTCTTCTTCCTAAAAAAAAATTGACAAAGTAATCCCCTCTTTTTCTGAGAGGTAAAACTATTTCATGTGATAAATAATAACCCTTCCATTAAAACAGAGGGCTGATGATAAATCACTGGAACTGTTATCTGAAAAACAATAATAAAAAAAAAATCAAACGGAAATTACAAATGATAACTGATCAAAGGGGTAACTATGCATATCAACCAAACAGCTAGATCCTATAGTATATTAAAATAATCCCAAGTGTACCATTGCCAACACTAACTATACTGACTTCTGAAGTATGAAGGATTTTTAATTTAGGACTCCCTATGGTGATATGTTGTTCATTTTAATGACTGTTGATTGTTTCAGTGATGTATTTTGAAATATGTCCCTAATATTTTGTGATTTTTTTTGTCCTTTTGGGATGCATTTCCAATTGTTTTAATATGACACATGTACCATTTAATTGTATCATGTTTTATTTTTGAGGGTTTTATGTACTCAAGCTTTTCTTAAGTGGTTTAAATATTATTTGCATCAATTTTGAAAATCAAAATTAGAATATGAAGTAAGCAGAAAATAAGACCATCGCTTCATAGGATCATGCACAACCTTATTATACCATGCTTAGGTCTGCTCTAAACTGAGTGACCTAATTACACTTGTGTAATACTCAAGTAGGACAAAAGGCCCTTAAAAGGATTTTGTATTTCATGCCCATGTTTGTATGCATAAAGCATTGAGGTTCAGGCCATAAATCCACACTTCTTGCTTTTGTCTCACTTGTTGATAATAATATTATTAATATGTTATTAATTAATATTTTAATGATCTTTATTAAACAAGGCTTTTGATTCTTCTTTGAGAGGTGTAAAACACGTATTTACCCAACTTATAGGTAAAATGCCAGCATTCTTTCACGAAGTCATTATTTCAATAAATAATTTATTTTTCCCTCTAAGGTAAAAAAAAAAAATAAAATCTCAGAGAGACAATACCAGAGAGGAGAGGCTTCTGTACTGAAGAACCAGAGAGGCTTTTGTACTGATTTACTGTGCTACTAAATATTTTTAAACATTTTACGTTAATTTGAACTAACTTTGAAGAACATGCAAGTTCCCTCTTATGTTAGTCAAGTCAAGGGACTGTGCAAATCCTGAAGATTTTCCTAAGACAAAATTTCCCTTCACATTTCTCCCACCATTCAAGACAATATTTCCTAATGTACAGGGAGAATCTAGGTTGAAAATCAGTGTGTTTCTAGGCTATGCTGCTTCTCCATAAAGAAACAGAAACATAAAGCATGTCATTTATTAACATGTCCCAGGGTTAAAAATAAATATGCACAGAATGATCCAGTGAACAATGTCATAAAAGGCAATGAAAAGGAGACTCAACTTCAAAAGAGATTAGGCTATTACTATTAATCTAATATTTGTATTTTCATGCCTTTAGTGTGGTTTTAAAAAGACAATGGTTACTGGATGCCAAAATGACAATTGCCATGCAGCAGTAGATATCTTTGACATCTTTCTTTCATGTCTTCTTGATCCTTTCTTTTATGTCTTCTTGGTTTACTGAGTCTTTTACCTAAAGTTAAGATTCAATAGTAAGATCTAATAGAATTTAAGATTCCTCTTCACCTTACCACTAACAAGCTGTGGTTTAATTTCTTACAAAATCTTCATTGCAAATCAACCAAAGTCTGCATAATATATTTCATGCTAATAACACTATTCATGATAGATTAATAAAGCCCACATGCTTGCTTTATTACTTTGTTTTTGCATAGCCCATAAAAACATTTAAAGCCTATTTATTTTTCTGAATTAACACTGCTGCACTTCTGATGTTAGCTAAAAACAAAAATATAGTGAAACACTTTTTTTTCCACCATATAAACCAGCTATATATCTCCCAAATTGTTAAAACACCTATTTTGGGGGGACAATAAAATACAAAGGAAGTAAAATACAGTATATTTTGTAACATGAATTTTGGTGCAAGTGATTATAATTTTAACAGATGTTACATTGTTTGATGAAACATTGTAGATTCTGAACAAAGAGTCCTTGAAGACCAAGAATAAAAATAATGTCTTACACGTGCAAAATAAATCTGATTTCTCAAGTACAATAGTCAGTTACTGCTATGCAGAGTGCCATGTAATGCAGTCATCACAGAGTTCATCAACAGACAATAAATGATGGTGATTCTTCTTCCTTGAAAAAGAATTATATTCTCATATTTTACAGAGATTGGGCCCAATCCTTCAGTCCTTAATCCAGGATTGATTTCTCAGACTTTTTTCATGGTAGCCATCCATGCCAATGAAATATTGTTAACTCCTTCATTAAGATGAATAAAGACAGATGTTCTCAGGCAAAGGAGACAATTGGAAGTGAGTAATGAATGAGCATTTTGGCTGATAAGGAATAAAATCTTTAATGAATATTTACACTATTCACACAGAAACAAATAATATTTATTATGTTGGACTTGAACTTCACAGTATTTTTTGAAGAGTCTGTTACAATTCATATTAATAATCTGCAAAGAGAGTCAGAGTCTGGACATTTATTATTGCATATTTACAAAGTATTTTCTGTGGAGGTAACATTAGTTTTGCTTTTTCCATCAAAATGAAAGGTTCAGACTATTCTTGTACACATTACTCGTTCTCATTTAGCAGTTCAATTTACTTCAAAATGGCAACATCAAAACATGTAGTGTACGTATTTATGAAAGTATACAGAAATTAGCCCTTGCAATTTCTATCAGCATAGACAGATAAATAAAAATTAGAGAGAATAAATAGAAACTGGTGTGCTTTTTTTTTTGGGGGGGGGGTGAAAAAAACCAACTCAAAGGATAGATTTATGCAATGTGGCAATTTTTTATTTCATAGTTTAACTTTCAATATGTAGAAATAATCTGGGAAATGCTTTTCCTATTAACTCTTTGGTGTAATTAGTTTCTATTCTGAGACAGCATTCTACTACCCGGTTTTGAGTGTAAGATAAAGCAGAAAACAGCAGTACTATACCTGTAAGGGCCTTCTCTGTCAAATCTGCTATTGGTGGTTTTGAGCCATTTTTTCTTATATTTTACTACTAAGAATGAAAATTAAAGAAATAAAACTTATTTCTCTGCAGGTAAAAATAATACTTGAAACAAAAATCACCAAATGGATATATTGAAGTTGTGATAGACATGATACACATCTATGAGCGAATTTAACCATGAAACTTACATTCTTGCTGTGTTTACAAATGAGGCCTTCAGCAAAGGCATATTAAAATCTGTAGTATATGAAGTACCTGTTGTGTTAAATTACAATGACTGGTAGAAGGCAAAAGGAAGGTCATTGTAGCTGATAAACATAGTTATGCAAATGTGTTATTGTGAGAAGGCACTGAACAGGGTTAAAAATTGTGCTAAGCAGAAGGTCAATTTAAAATTTCATGGGACTTTCAGGCCTTGAAATTTATAAAAGTGAGGAGGTGAGCAAGGAAGAAAATTATGATGAGAATAAAGTTTGGGGGTTTTGTTTTGTTGGTTTGGTTGTGTTTTGTTTTGTTTTTTAATTTAGGTCTATTTGATGAATAAAACAATGGTGGTCTAATAGGAAAAGATGTCACCACCAATTATTTTTTCATTAGGAAAAAAACTGTTTTATTTTATCAAAATATTTGTAAGTTCACAATGGTTTTTAGTGTCTCTGTACCCACCAAGCATGGATATCTAAGCCTAAGATTCTTCAGGTCTAAATTCCTCAGAAGCTCCCTGATCCAACATCACGGTGACTAGACTGGTTTAATTTGCAGTGCTCAATTTAAGCATTATGCTTGTACTTAAGGGATTTATTTCTTGGTTTCTGAATAAATTTTATTTCAAAGAAAATAGAGAGCAGAACAAGCCACAGCTGGGATCTCCTGCATTTGTAGGGACATCACCAGGATTCTGTGTATTTGTAACTTTTACTCCTACACGGGAGATGGTCTGTCATGCTGATGGAGATCACAGACAGTAAAAGCCACAGTGGATATGTAAGCTGATGTTTATTTAAGAACCATCAAAAGTAGTGAGCCATCAAAATTCGGGCTTCCACTCCACTCATTTATGACACACACCTGCTCTTTTTCCTCTGTATTACATTCTCTAGGTTCCGCTTCCCTGTGCCACACTGGGGTTCCTGCTCTCCTGGAAACAACAGGCATGAAGTTGTGCCTCTTCACACCACGCTGCTGAGGACAGTTAGCCACTTTGGGGGACATCAGACAAGGCCCCTGACCATTCCCATGTCACCTCCTCTGTGTATCTGTCTGACATCTGGGATTGGTAGCTGCTTCTCAGACCTTTCCTCCAGCAGTGATTTTCATCTTATTTTTTCCAGGCTGCCTCCTGTTTCCTGAAGGCACTTTTTTTTTTTTTTTTTTTTTTTTTTTTTACCTCCTTTCCTTTTCTTGAACTTCCATGTCCAGTTTTCCCAACCTAAGTAGTTTAAATGCAGAAACATAGTGTCTGCTTACTGTCCCAGCTGGTGGTTCTGTCATGCCTCTTTAATAACTGGAGGGTTCAGGAAACATCACTTTTGCATAGTCGAATTCAAATAAGAAAATTACAGCTAGCCTTCACCAGTCTTAACCAGCATATAGCAGGCTTCCTTTTAAGCATTCAAAAGTTCAGAATTTGAAACTTATCCTCCCCTTTGCACAAAACACACACACACAAAAAACTACCTGTTGCCTTTCAGTGTTCAGTCTAAGCTATAGTTTTGCTTCTGCATAGGAAGGAGTTGTCTCCAGATTGCCTTGCAGCTGTACTGCTACAATATACTACGGTCTGAATGTGTATCAGGAACTTGTTTCTACTGCTTGGACAAGACCCCAGAGATGGAACAGGTGAAGAAGAGTAATTTTGATCTCAAGTTTCCGTAGATGGTAGATCATTATGTTTAAGTAAAGGGCAATATACTGAGATTTTTTTTTCATTTTTACATCTTTTTAAACACTTTATTGAGCTGCACAATTTCTTAGCAGAGGTTTCTTTCACAGTGCCCACAGAGGTTCAGCAGAATGAGGCAAAGGTTGGTATTCCTTCTGACACACATCTGTGCAGTGCCTGTTGTGAGATTTACAGCTCCAGAAGGCTGGAGCCTGGCAGAATTAAATCTGTACTGTGTGTTACACACAGGAGAAGAAAACCACCAGTCTAAATTTGCCTTACAATCTGATAACAGCAACAGAAAGATGAGCATGAAGGACGTGCAAAAGAGTACTTCACCAGCTTAGAGTGAGATGCAAGCAAACCTTATCACTAAGTCCTGCCTTGAACACGAGGCACAACAAACAATGATCAGACACAGAAGAACTGATGTATGTTGTTAAAACATGGAACTCTTTTCACTTTTGGAGAGACAATAAATAGACTAGGATATGTTCATCCTGCAGCAAAAAGGTTTTGACTGTAAGTCGATGAGAATGGTTTTGTCCAGTTCTCTGATTTCTCTTACTGTATCTCTACATGACTTTCTCCAAGGTACTTTATAAACGAAATTATGCTGACACATAAAAGTGGAGGAATGTCTCTGGAACTGTGTAACATGCCCCTGTGATATGCATTATGTAAAAGACACTCCGTGCAACAACACCTTATATCGGCTATAGGTGGCAGCAGAAGACCGAATCTCCTGAGGAAATACTCTCGATGGAGCAGTGTTTTAAAGAAAGTTATTTGTACACTAAAGATGAATATTCTCTTATTAATACATGAACATTATTTAACACGAACTATAGAGTCAATAGAATGTGAACAATGACTCCCCCTCTCCAAAAAAATAAAAGCCATTGCAGCCAGGACTGGTCCTTTTCTTCAATGAAGTGAAAAGCTTGTTCAATTTGCTCAGCGTGGGAGTCTTTGTCATTTTAACCAGACGGCACAATAGATATTGATAAAAATAAAAGTCTTTTAACATAATAGTAATGTAAGACAATACCAACAAAGTGTCTTGTCTGTCAGCAACAGCCATTAAAAATGCATTAAAACGTGCATTCAGCTCTTTTATTTCCTAAAAATAAAAAAGGTTGGTAAATGCTTACATGCAAAAAGCCTTCTCATATGGAAAAAAAGAGAGGCAGGGAGCTCAAGAAGGAGGCTACCACATCCAGGCACGGAAAACAAAAACAAAGTAAAGGAAAAGGGCCCACGAGATGGGAAAAAAAAGCATCTCTATCAGATTTACTAGATTAAGCTAGAGAGAAACATAACTTTAAACAATGCTTCTGTAGGCTTCATATATATGTGAGCAAGATATAATTTAAAGTTTCTCTCTCTATATAACAACCCTTACTTTTTTTTCACTCTACCTTAAATATTTGTTACTATCTAGAATTTAGA
Organism: Prinia subflava; assembly: GCF_021018805.1. Classification (NCBI taxonomy): domain Eukaryota; kingdom Metazoa; phylum Chordata; class Aves; order Passeriformes; family Cisticolidae; genus Prinia; species Prinia subflava. Next base: position 55,613,675 of record NC_086249.1, read on the forward strand.
GGACCACTAGAAGAACTTATCAGTATTTCAAGTAAATGATGAATTTGTCTAAAAAACTTGAGCCTTTTAACTGCATAGCAGTAAACAAAGGGAAAAAAATCCTTCTTGAAAACACAGCCTTGCTCTCACTTACTGACCCTACTAAACTCTTTTGTACATAAGTAAAGTACACATGATGGATCGTCTAGTGAAAAAAAAGAATAGCTTTCACTGTTTAAGAATGGTGGGGAGAGAAGATGAGAGGATCCAGTGCAACCCATGGTAGGATTTTCCAGTTAAATTGCCAGTGGGGAAAGAACTTGTTTTACTGTGCCTTACAAGGTTCAAAGCATACATATTTGTGATGGTTTTAGCTGGGGTACAGTTATTTTTAGCAAGTTGTATGGGACTATGTTTTGAATTTGTGCTGAAAATACTGTGGATAATTCAGGGGTCTTTCAGCTGTTGCTGAGCAGAGCTTAAATAGAGTCAAGTTTTTCTGCCCCTCACCACACAACACTAGCAAAAGTCTGGGAGTGCACGAGAAGCTGGGAGGGGACACAGCCAGGACAGCTGACCCCAGCTGACCTAAGGGATATTCCAGACTTTTCAGTGTAATACTCATCATATAAAGCTGGGGGAAGAAGGAGGAAGAGGGAGAGGGTTGTTCAAAGTGGTGGTGTTTGTCTTCCCAAGTCACAGTCACATGTGAGGGACCCCTGCTCTCCTGGCTGAACACCTGCCAGCCTGTGGGAGGTGGTGAATGAATTCCTTGTCTTGCTTTGCTTGTGTGCACACAACTTTTGCTTTACCTCTTAAACCATCTTTATCTCAACCCATGAGTTTTGTCATATTTATTGTTTCTACTCTCTCCCCCGTCCCACTGGTGAGAGTGTGAGCAAGGGGCTGTGGGGACTTGGTTGCCAGCTGGGGTTGAAGAGCAATAACATTAAAAAAATTTACAGATGTGCAGGTTTCAAAATATTTCAGATAGTACTTGCTAAACTCAGTTTGCTCAGCTATTTCTTCTCTTTCAAAAATTCAGAAGTCCTGTAAATCCTCAGAGCCCACTGTCTAATTATACTAGGCATCTTGTATACCTTCTCATTAAAAACTAACCTCCTATTTTAATGACTTGGTTGAAATCCTTTGAAGATCAGACTGCTAGTGACTGAATGCTGTATTCTGAATACCCCTTCATGCTGCCCTCCTTCCTTTATTCCTTTCTGATCTTTGGTAATTTCTTCTCTTTTATTTTTGTTTCTTTTCTTTCTTTATATCATTTTTAGATGCCTGTTTGATTCCAAGTGAAAATTACAGAGATGCTTTGAAGGCCACTTCTGCACCCTGGCAGACTGGGACAGTCTGAGTTAAGTGCTTAGGTTGCTTTTAGCTAAGGGGAAAGTGTCTCTTATTTATTTAGCAGAGGCAGTTGTCAAACAGATGTATATCTGACACAGTGCAGTATTTACAGTACCATATCTTTAACAAATTGGGCTATATTAATTCCTCAGATAATTCCAACTGACTTCATTCAAATTACATGAAATATTAATTTGGTCTCTGTATTTGAAATGGTAAACTCTCTGCCAGTTTGATATTTTGAGGGTTTGTTTTATTTGTCACCAATTTCTGGCTAGCATCACTGTGGTTTGAACAGTTCTTCCAAAACTTTGCTTTTTCAGATGCTTTACAAGCACTTTTAATGCCCTTTTGAATGTTTTCCACAAAGATTTGAGTTAGAAGTGATACTCACTTCAATTACAAGTGTTGTCATCCTGTACTTTGTGGTTTTTGTGGATTTTTTGTGTTTTTTGTTTAAATCACAGAATCACAGAACCATCCAGGTTGGAAGAGACTTTCCAGATCATCTAGTTCAATGACAATGTTAATGTCAAGAGAAATAGAAGAATACGTACTTAATTTCACATAAAGACCTATGGGGCTTCTTCCAAATAAGGAGCTAGAATTCTAGCCCTGAAAGAAAGAATAAAAATGCTGGTTCTGTCAGAGGTGGAGGGAACCTTATCATTCTTTTTTGCTTATTGTCGTCGTAAATCAAAATATAGGCTTTACATGGATTTTTTCTTACAAACCCAAGTATGTTGAAAATAGCATTTAAATAAGTGGGAAGTATAATTAATATACAAATTATATCATTTCCAAAATGTGTACACATAATAATTTCTACATTACTTAGTAGACGTTATACACTTTCCTGTAAGCTTACTCATTTATTTGAGTCAAAGTGACATGTTATTTATCCAGAGAAAAACATACATGAATCTTCTTTATTTCCATATTGTAAAGATGAAAATGTAACTTGCCAAGAAAAAAACAAAGTTTAAATTCATTGAAAATTATCCTGGAAATTATATTTTCTTTATTTTGACAGGTGCAGAGAAAATTTGTAAAATATTTCATCTCCATATTGAACATAATGGGAAAAAGGGACATTATTTTGATACATAGTTTTACTAACAAGTTTCAAGATGAAATATTGCCTATCATAGAAAATACACCTATTCACAAGAAAAAAAATATAAAAATTGCTAGCTTTAATAAAAGCTGAGACTTACTGATTAAATAACATTTTGTATTCAAGAGATTCTCTAACATAAAGGACCTTTTGAAAAGGTCTGATGGGATGAGAAAGAAGTTTTATTTATTTCATAGGTGCCTGCCTTAAGCACAATTCCCTAATGCCTAGAATAAACCTGGAGGTAGAAAAGCATGAGTGGAGCTCTTACTGAAACAACTCTGCATCAAAACACAGATAACTTTCTATTAGCCATGTCACTAGGTTAAAGAATAGATAGGCAGAATCCAAGCAATTATTAGGGAAGTATTGGAACATTATTCAAAACAACCCTGACCTTGATAACTTGTTTAAAGCTCTTCTTCTGATGGCTTATGGAAGAAGCCCAACTTAAGAGACAAAAGTGTACTCTTAAAGTGCATTGTTTGTCACTGCAGACCCTCAGTGCACAGCTACTTGATGGCAATTACTTTTGTGATGACTGTGACCATGTAATTCAACCCCCAAATGTGTTCTATTTTATCACTCTGTTAGAAGAAACAGAAATATCCTCTCTTACCTATTGAAAAGTAACATGCACTACAAAGAATGTTCCAGTATCATAACCAACCAAATGTCCTTGTACTCCAGTTAGTGCGTGGATCAGACCACAAAAATTATGACAAAATAAATGTGTAAAGAACCTATTTTTACTAGTGGAAGTGATGAAACTCCTCAGCAAGCTGAATGCACATACAGCAAGAGAGATTCTAGTCTGAGGTATTCAGCATACGAAGTTTCTTAATTCAACAGCAAATGTGTTTGTGAGCTTCGGAAGCCACTTAACACCTCTCAGGTGCAAGGACTCTTCCTCGTGAAATGAAGAACTTTGTAATGGAGCAAAGAGGCTCTTCAATCACAGTTTCTTGTGACTTTCTAGAAAGACAGGGTACAGACAATTTTTGTCATTTAAGGATTATTAATAAAGTCATATTCCTTCATACTTCAGATTTCTGTAGTGGAATACATCGAGAAACTAAAGAAAAAAAAGTGATATTTAGCAGTGAAAAGCACATACAGGGCAGAAATACTTAGATAGTGTTCGGCTTGGAGCAGAGAAACCTCTGGGGACAACTTAGAACACCTTTCCAGTGTCTAAATGGGGCCTTCAAGACTGTCAGAGAGGGACTTTTAACAAGGGCATGTAGAGACAGAATAAGGAAGAATGGCTTTAAACTGAAAGACAGCAGGTTTAGATTAGATATTGGGAAGACTTTTTCTACGGTGAGGGTAGTGAGACACTGAAACAGGTTGCCCAGAGAAGTTGTGGATTCCTCATTCCTGAAGCTATTAAATGTCAGGTTGGATGGGCAGCTTGGTCTAGTGGAAGGTGTCCCTGCCCATGGCAGAGGGGTTGGAACTACATGATCTTTAAGGTCTATCCAACCCAAACCATTCTTAATTTTTTATGATAATTTTTCTAGCATAATATCTTGTAGTAATAATTGGAGAGAAGGTTTAGAGACACAACTTGCATTTTCTAACTTGTGTTTACTCTTTTTTCTAATCTTTTCTACATTTCTTTCTACTATAGAGAGAAATGTTCTGATTTCCAGGCTCTCAAAGAAAAGCCTCGGTATTTTTCTTTGATATCTCATTTTTCTTGAGTATGAGAACTTTTTCTTTTCTCTAGACTGCTGTAAGATCCTAACACTTCTGTCACTCACTTGATGGTTCTATTGACAATGACCTAAATTTCAAAGCAGAGTACTGTTTTAAATGGGAACATTTATATGAAACATATTAAACTGTCTTCATCTCAGCAGCAAAGACACACTGTTTAGTTCTGTACATTGATCTCTAAATCTATAGTCAGAAAATTATGTTAGATTTACATAATAAATACCAGCACTTTGAATAAATATTGACCCTTACCATTCTCTCGCAATGTAGAGAAGGTAGAATATCACATCTGCTGTGAAAATATAACCCATTAACACATTGTTTTCTCTATGCCCACCAATCTATTCACTTCATTGTAGAAGGCTATCAGGTTGATTGAACATGATTACCTTTTTCTAAACCCATGCTGACTACTCCCTGTTTTTTCTTCATGTATTTGTATGCTTTCCAGAAAGATATTCCCAATCATTTTCCTAGGAATAGCAGTGAGTCCAACCTGCCTGTAGTCCTGAGCTTTCTTTTCACCTTCGAATTCAAGAGCAACATTTTCTCTCTTCCAGTCTTCACGAACCTCTCCTGTTTATCGTAACTATTCCAAGATAATTGGCAGGAACCTTATGATAACATTAGCTTGTTCCCTTAGGACTCGTGGGTGTCACCCATCCATGCCCATGGAACTGTGTGTGTCAGGTTTGGGTTTAAGGGTTCCCTATCTAGTCAGGGAGATTAAGTGTACCCACAGAAGCTGTGTGCCTTCCTTTAAACTCATGTTTGGTTGGCCTGAGGGGCCTTAGGTGTATACAGATAGATTTGGGGGCTTGGTTATTTTTTTGGTCTTTGTTTTGTTTTATTTTGGTGGGGGGTTTCTTTGTGTTGTTTTGTTTTGTGTGTGTGTGTATGGGGTTTTTTTGTTTCTTTGTTAGGTTTTTTGTTTAGTTGGTTAGTTTGTTTTGTGTTGGGGGTTCTATTAATTTTAATGTCTGATGCTTTCTGCACAGCCCCAGAGCTTTGCAGTGGATCTCTCTGCAGCCCAAATATTTTGGGACATTGTTCTGTAGGGCCAAATTTTCTCAGTGTGCCACACGCATTTCTGTTGCTTACTTACTTTGGAAATATCTCTACACATCCTTTAAAAACCACTTTAAAAGTAGAAATCTCCAGATTGTTTTGTTAATGTTGTTTTGAACACTGTGTACAGATGTGAGAACTCCTGGCATCCTATTTCTGTTTAAGGTTATGTGTGTTGACTACAGCTTTGTATGGGCATCTCACATAGGTAATTAATGTGGTGCTCTGCTGTGACTTCAAAATCCTCCTCAGGCTCAGTAAATTTTAGAACTGAATATTGAATGTGACTGTGTTCTTTACTTCTGTCTTTATGACCTGTTTAAATACACTTAAATATCCATGTTTCATATGATCTTTTGTCAAAAAATCCATGTCCCCTCCACACAAGTGGTCCATTTTTTTTGCTGCCCAGTATTTATAAATTTTTAATTACCTGGAAATTTTTGCATGTATTATTTGTAATTATTGTATTTATTTCTTGATATGCCAGGACCAGAAATAGAGGCTCCACATAAACTATACTAAGAACAGACCTTTATGATACTCCAGAAGGCACATGCCTCGACATCAATTTAGCATTTACTTTTCTTTTTGTGTGATAACATGGAATGAGACAATGAATTTGCACCATGCTTATTTTCTCATAGCTCGACATGTGGAGTACACTCATATGACTTAGTATACTGTAACAACATTTATCCTTATTAACTATTTCCATAAAAATTCACTAAGTTTGAAAACAAATTAATTGTATGACAGTAGATCATTTTTCTGTAACAAGTTGCATGAAAATATTAAAAAGTACTTTTTTCTGAACTCTGCATTCACAATAATTGCATTTTTTAAATTATGATTGCTGATTCCTCTACCATACTTACTCTATTGGGAAAGAAATATGTGTTCTCATCTTAGAATGTAGAAAGTTAATTATTTCTTGTATAACTGTCATCAGGAATAAAGGTTTTTGCAGCAGAAATTTGGCAACTTTCTCCTAACTAGAATTATGCCTGAAAAAACAAAAAATTGAAGTGGAATAGTTACTTTATACTGTGATACATGAGAATATGTATCTAAACACACAAAAGAAGCTTTTACTGATAAAAAATTGGGATAGATATTAAGCTGTAAAATTGGATGGAGCCTGAACTTTTGTGAAATTTGAATCTGGCACTCAGTTTTGCATCAACCAAATACTTTACTGGGTTATATTAAGAATTTATGTCTTAACAGATGTAAAGTCAATAAATGTTCTTTGATTAGTTACCAGAGTTCTTGTAAGAACTTCTTTCTTTTCAGATTACATAAAATATAAGAAGATTCTGAAGATATCTTTCTTTCTCGTTTGTTTGCTTGCTTTGAAAAAAAAGATGAGATTTATAAATTGCTTTGCATTATTTTTTCCTATGAGTATATGCTATAATACACATAAACCCTAATAAACTCAGATGTATTAGGGGGAAAAAATGTTAAATTTTCTCTCTGCTTGAGACAAAAATAGAAGCAATCAAATCACAAGGAATTGTTTTCTTCCTTTGCCTCAAAGGCTGTTAGCACCGGTGAGCTGGCATATCTCTGTATCTCAGGCTCTGCCTTGACACAAACCAGGCAGGTTCCTGGTCTCCTTGCTGCCAGAGCTCACAATGCTGCAGAGATTGGTGAAGGGGCAGTGACAACCTCGTGGATGGGACAATCTCAGAGGCAGTGTTCATATGGGAGGTAGCCTACCTCCCATGAATTTTCCTTTTTATGCTCCTTTAGGATACATAATGCTCACAAATCTTTCTCCAAAGTGTAGTTTTCTAAAGAAAAGCTGCACAAACGTTATAATTTTAGTGATAAAAAAAAAAAAAAAGTGATATTTGTACCTCAGTCAATAAATACATAAGACCACAATCCCTTCCTCTGGCAAAGGAAACTTGAAACTCTATCAGCGTTTCTTCTAAAGGGACCAGATGGCTTGTTTCTAACTGATATGAATGAGCCCCTCCCTCAAGGTACGGACATGCTGGCTCCATGGGATTTCTAATTAAATTTGAAAAAAAGGTAATCATAATTTCTCTCCCTTGTTTCAAGTCACTTTCTGATTAAGTGCATAGGAAAAGTACTAATTTAAACCAAAATGTTCAGATCTAACCAATAGCTGACTTCAGAAGAAGAGTTACTTGATTCTGGTACAGACCAAACTAATCTTTCTATCATCAGCATATAAAAAATAATCGAACTATGAGTATCTGCTTTAAAGAGACATCTTACACAAACTTCCTAGAATTATTTTTAATGTTTGTTTTGTGTGATTTTGCTGAGTTTTAATAAATACACAGAAGGTGGATTTTACCTACGCATCTGAAGTGGTGTGATTAAGTTTGCAAAGCATACATAGTGAGAACTATCTGAAATGACACATGACATCTGAGGTGTTGTGCATGCAGCTGGTATATACCACACAGGATCTGTGGGAAACTTGTGTGCTTCTGGTGAGGAACTGCAAGTCAGGTTAGATACCCTCAGTTATCTCACATTTCCCTAGATCTCTGTTTAAGCAATTGATTCCTGTGCTGAACTTCCAGAAATATAAATCTCATCCCTGTTCACTTTTATGGTGTCAGGATGTTGTTCCCAGTTTTTGAGAGCTTCTTGTTTTTTATAACTGCATTGGAAGAATATTGTCTAAATATCAGCAATTAGGCAGCAATTAAGAATGAACTGTAAAATAAAAAAAAATCAAGAATGATACCAGAAACTGAGTCCAGATTTCAGTCACTATTGCCAAATAACCTGCTCAAAGGTAGATGTCAATTGAGAGCTGATGTTTGGACTATGATCTTGATAAAACAGCCTAAAGTATGTGGCAAGTGTCATTGAAATAATGCTTGAGACTTTTTGTGCTTCAGATGTCGGAAGACTACGGAAGAGGTGTCTGAACAGCATAGGACTACACAGGGTACTTTCTGGTGATTTCAAATGTCAGTTCACGATGAAGCAATTGCATCAAGTATTTTCTGTGCAGAAAACAAAACACAAACCAAATCAAACAAACAAACAAACAACATGAGGAAAGGCTTGAATATTCTTGAAAACAATATTTATCTCTCTCAAACATATTTTTTGAGAAGATGAATTGCTCTTAGGAGGACCCACAGCCAGACTTGATACCTGGTTTTGAGTCATTGTTGTCACACTTTAACTGGAGTACTTGTGAACTAAGAAAATTACCTTGAGATGGTTGATGGTTACCTCATAATGGGAATAATTGTAAGTCATTTAGAAAACACTTCACTCTTTATGCAAAAACAAAATTAGTGCCAGCTAAAGAAGATGTAAGAAACACATTTATTTTTAAAAAGTCTTTCATTCTGAAACTGTTGAGCATTTCAATTTTTTTTTATTAAATGATACAGAGGAAAGTAATGAAAACTGTATTCCTAAAATGAAAGAGGGGAGAAGTACTTTATGAGGAAAAAATATAACAAGAAATATGGTTTTAATTAGAGACTAATGGAAACATGGAAACATTGAAATTGTATAGCATGTTCAAAGCAAAAGGATGCTGAAAATTTGAGAGGAAGTTGTAGGAATCTGAAATAAAAATGCGAACAGAATCAGCAGATCAGATTAAGACTAAGATTGCCAATGAATATGCCTGAATAGTCAGTTCAAAATGAATTTGAAGCTGGCATTAGATACAGCATTAGAGAGCCAGATAGTAATGCTGCAAGTACTGGGTAAAATTGAATCTTTTTTGTGACTGTGCTGTATTTATGAAAATTCTCAAAGATATACTTTTTATTCGTTTCCTTATAGTCATGTGAAGATTACAAAATTCTGTGAAAAGCAGGTAATCTTCTAAAAACTGAAAAAAACCCTCAAACAAACTTTATTGAAATAAGGCATTACTAAGGTACATTTTTCTTTCTTGTTTTTTCTTCTTTTTTTTGGCAACACTAAATTTCATTTTAATTTTTAAATGCTTTTTAAGAAGAAATATAACAAACCGTAGAGTGTTAAAATCTTGAGGATGAAATAGGTAAAAATTTATTCAAAAAAATTCTGCCAGGAATTCGATTGCAAAAATTGTATTTAAAAGTGTTCCTGTTAATTTGAGCTGAAAAAATACTTTTCTTCTTCTGAATTTTCATTAGTGGAATGAATAAAATTAATAATAATTAAATAAATAAAAGAAAAGCTTACAATATGCAAACGTGTCAAACAAAAACAATTCATTGATGGATTAAAAATTTGATTTTGGTAAATCTCCAGAAAAAAAGTTTATGCATCAAGAAGAAAACAAGAAAATTTTGAAGCACCAGTTCACAAAAGAGTTAAAAGTACTCAGTTTGTCCCATTTGAAAATGACATCCTGAGCATGCAAGTGTATAGCACTGGTTTTCACAAAGAATATGAGAAAGGTGTTCACTGTGGGTTTTACACACTTTTTAACGATATTTTGAACTACATTCTCTAAAAATTTAACAAACCTACACATGTGTAATCAGCTGCTCAAGGAGATAGGAAGGGGGTGGTTTGCAGGTCTCATTCCTGTGTTAATAAAATAAAGAAGCTGTATTTTTAAGAGATAAGTTTATAGTTGCTGGTTTATAATGACTCAGAGACAATTCTGCAGTTTTGGGCTCAGTATACATTAAAACAAACAGTGGTTCAACAGGAGAATTGTGAAATTGGAAAGACATGAAGCAATTGTCAAGCCTTAAATATACTATATAAGGAAAATGAAGAATGCTTTGTTCTGACTGCACATATGATTTGACTTGATGAAATTGTCTTGTAGCATGTACAAGTGATGAGGTTTATTTATCTGGAACACTGGCATTAAAATATCTGAATATGTCTATGCATTCAAAGAAATATTCCATATTGACACATAGCAATGAATGATGGACTTCAGCTTCCATGTCTTTTAAGTGTAAACAAAGCCACTGAAATCAGTAAGAATATTCCCATTAACTATTGTAGGCTTTGGATACAGCCTAAGCACTTCTAACGTGATTGTGCTTACTTGAAGGGCTTGCAAGAAATGTCCTCAGAAGAAAGACACCGAAAAATAATTAATAAAAAATAAGCAATAATTAGGAAACATGATCCCACAGGAAAGTCTTCCAATCCATATGGATCTCATGGTTCCACAGTAAATATGAAAAATAGTCCATGGTGTTTAATACAGAATAGCTACCATATAGTAAATGCAAAGGATCTTGGCAGTCCTTTAAATTATTTGAAATGTCACAAAAGGTACATTACTTATCCATGTTTTTGATCTGGCAGAGGATTACTTGTACACCTTGTATAAGAGACTTTTCCAGACATTTTGGTCTCCTTTGAATGCTTTTGAATTTGAAGGACTATTTCTGTTTTGCAGCCAAAATTATTTGTTTATAAAATGTATAAACCACCCAGAAGAAAATAATTAAATTCTTGTATACTGCTCCAAGGCGTGTGTCCTAACTACTAAAATAAGAATTATGCCCAAACTTCTGTGAGAATCATTTTCCCCAGAGAGCAATAGAGCTTCAACAGAAGTGTAGTAAGTGCTCACTATGCTTCCCATATCCTTGTCCATAACTCCTGCACTGTGTGTTGTAGGTAGGACACTCTCCTGTCCTGTTAGAAATATTGGCCTAAAGTCCCACGGGCCAAGAGCCCCTATTTCTCACTTTACGGAAACTATGTAACTTCTCAGTAGCCTAAACTCATTTTACTTCTCTCTCCTCTCTCCCTCTCTTTATTTCCACTCATTCAGCTCTTTTTCTCATCATCCCGTTCAGGACGGGGAGTGAGAGAGCAGATGGATGGGCTTCTGACAGCCAGCCAAGAACAAACCACCACAGTTTACAAACTTATCTTCATCAAAAATGGTGTTCAAAACATTATTTTCCCAATACCTGCAGCTGACCAACCATATAAATACTTGTTACATACTACATACATACATATATATGTTTCTTACAAAATTCTGTGGGTAAATCTACAGATCCCTAAGGGTTTGCAGTCCTTCCAGCATTACTTGTAGCATGAACTGGGAGAGGGAGAATCCTATACCTCTAATTATCTCCTCTGTCCTTGTGGAAGGCAATAGCATCTAGAAGAAAGGAGAAGTTGATTTCCCACCACAGACATGCCAGAGTTTTTCACAGAAAGGTCAGATATGCTCTGCCACTGGTCAGAGTTTGTGGAAACATCTTGGTGGTGCATTTGGGCAGCACTGTGTAGTAACCAAAGATTCAGACTGTTCTCTGGTAAAATCTCTTAGCTATGGTGAAAATTCAGCCAGACAGATTTATTTTATGTTCCAGAAAGAAGACTGTCTTTGTCGCTAACTTTGTGACTATGACAGCATTTTTACTTATGTGCCTATTGTTTCAAGAGCAACCTATTTCACAAATTCTCAATGAACAGTCTGGTTACATTTCTAGAAATATAAAATAACTAAAAGTAAAATGCTAAGGTAAATAAATAAATGCAAAATACTAGTACAGCAGAAGTAATTAGAATTCTAAACCTATTAGCTTCTTGATTTATAGTTCCCTGGGACTTCATATATTCTGAAAATTCAGTCTATTCAAACTTTTCTCACATTTAATTTTAGTATAGCTGAGCAGCTGTCATCTAGCATGGTTATTTTACAACCAGTATTTGCTGTCTACACCTATGTATGTTTAGCTGGTAAATATCTGTTATGTTTCAACTTCAGTTTTCTGCCTTTTTGTATACGAGGACATTTTCATTATCAAAGAAATACAAAACAACAGAGTCTTGTTATGTACATCACACATGTGTAATTTTCCATAACCATAAATAAGAGCTTGAATAACCTTGATCTTCTATTCTGTCATATTGTTTTTAAGCTGATGTAACACCACTGACATCAATGGACTTACCCCAGTATGAAATTGGTGTAATGGAGTGGAAAATCATTGCCGAAATCTCTAAGGGAATATTCAAAGTTCCCTTTACTATAAGCTGTGTATTAGACTGGAAGATCCACAGTTTTTATTTTCATGTTTTGATGTGTATCTCAAATGATAAAGAACTGTAAAACAATCCAAATAGGAAGTAATCATAACCTTTTTTAATTAAGCGTGAAATATTTCATTTTAAAATTGTCATTTTTACTCTATGTTTAACTGTCTACTCAATGTCGCAATTAATTTTAACTTTGGAGAAAAATATGATGTGTAGCCATTTAATTTGATAATATACACTACCAAAGTCAATATAATTTGTTGAAATGTAAATGAAATTAGTTGTTTTTTCTTTTCAAAATAAATGATATGTGGAAAAGAGCTCCATTTGGGACTATGTTCTACAAAGCTACTTAGCAGACAGGATCAAGATCTCATAAGTCTGAGTGTTCATCTAACACTAGAGGTAACACAGTAACTTTCCGAATTAATAACTGTATAAACGTCTTTGTATTCTTGAAGTCATTTTCCTGCAAGAAGCCAGATTAAACTGTCTTGATTTTCTTTCCCTAATTACAAGATCAACATGTGAATATCCAGAGGAAAATAAGGATATTACGTATCTATTTGGTTTCACACTTGATTTGCTATGAATTTCTGTTAGAAGAGGATGGAAATATGAACCACAAACCACTTGTTGATCTTTCTGTTAAAGCAGAATAACACACATGGCTTCATTTTTCTTTCACATCTGCAAAAAAGTGAATCTAGCTTTCAAAGCAAAAATGATAATTGAGCAGAATTATATTAGTGGAAAGTGTAGATAACAATGTGGTTTTTGACCATCTTGTGAAATTTTATTACAGTTAGGAAGAGCATTGTCAAATCACTTGTATATAATTTATTTTATTCTTCATTACTTTGTATTGTAAGGAGGCAAGATCCTGTTTCTTTAGCTATCAGTGAATAAAACATTTCCTGACTACTTTAACTTCCTTAAGAAGGCAAATTTTTCTTACCTTTTTTTTCTGTGAACATTCTTTCTCACGCAGAATGTACCCTTTATGGTCTTGATCACTTTAACAAATTTTTCATTTTGTTTCCTATGCACTGTGTTTTCAAACTATTCTGAGCAAATTCTCTCCTAAGCAAAAGAAGTATGTGGTGAAAAGAAAGGAAACTATGCCAAACCAAAAATTCTGTGTGATTTTCTTTTCTATAATATCATATAGAAACATGAACTGGAAAGTGTTCCACAGACATCATTAGTGAGTTCATTGATATTATTTTCACTTGACATGGGGTACTTTGCAGGTACTAAATATGGTAGGTTTAGTTCCCAGTCTCCTGTGCTTTGTCATGCCATTTTCCCCTGGGAAATGTGCTATCACATCAGAATTATCTATTCATTTTTAGTCGCACTTTTATGTTTGTTTCATGGGGAGGGTTGAGTATGTTATGGGCAAGGCAGCAGAGAGTTGTGTTAACAAGGTCTTAATTTGCTTTCTCAGCATCAGAAATTACTCTGAGGAAAAGTTCTTGCTGCAGCTCTGCAGAGAATTATGGCAAATTATTTACCCTTTGCCAACCATTTACACCGATGTATCTCTGTTGATTTCAGTTTCAGATAGTTTATGGCTGATATTCAAATTGGATGTTTTCTATTCTTCCAGCATGCTTCCAGAGCAACCAAACTTAGATTTCAATAGAGATTGTGGTCCTCTGTATAAACTGTGCTGATCTGGGATCATCCTATTCCTAATGGTCTGTGCATCTGAAACCTCACTAATTTCAGCTGGCATTCTGGTTGCCTAGAGAGTTCAGCCTGGGTCCTAATTAACCATTTCAATTTAGGTTTTGTCTCTGATTTTGATTAAGAATATCTGAAAGAGAAAGGTTTATTTTCTCCAGATACATTTTTTATTTTATCTTCATGTTCTCTGAATTTAATTCACTTCCTCATTAATCTTTATTTAATGACCATTTTCTTTTGTCAATAGCTACAGAATATCTTTATTAAATTAAAATGACATTTTTAATTGTCTCTCAGTTCTTAATTTTCATCACTTGTGAGTAAATATCAGTCGTAAAATTTATCTACTCATGACTACTTAAATAGAGTTATCTTTGAGTTTTCAGCTATGTGCTTATAAAATTATAGGAGTATTGTTAACTACTTATTGAAAATGTAGGTGAGAGGAAGATCGTGAAGTGATTCTTGAATATGTGTGCTTATCTCTCATAACAACAGTGCTTACTGTCCAAGCAAGATTCTTTATTTATCTGTAGGTTTAAATTTGTTTTGATCAGTGCAACAAAACCATCCTGAAATAAATATGGTCTATTGCTTGGTTAAGGCAAACTAATGTTGTTCTGATTGGCTCCAGCAGCAAAGAGCAGTAAAAGAATGCCTCATTTCTCAAAGAATTGTAGTCTGCATGTGCTAGCCCAATCCTGCATACCTTTAAAATTAAATACACAACCCCTTCTCATTTGGGCTGTGCTGAAGAGACAATTTTTATCATCTAGTTTATTCCCACTACCCACTAGCTGGCTGTCATCCTGCAGATTTTCAGTAACTAAATTTGTTCATAAATGTGTTCATAAAGTTCATGTGAGCGTTCCCTAGCATGTTGTGGGCAAAATAAGTTGCACTGGTACAAATTTCTGAGTTAAACTGTTCAATCAGCCTGCAAAAGAACAGAGAATGCTCTCACACAGTGGTGGTAGTAAAAGTGTGTGGAACTACCTCGAGCCAAGGACTGCTGATGTGCAATTGGAGAGGCAATGATTCTTCCACAATTCTACCCAGATTCACACAGGTCCAAGCTTGTTTTGATATCAGTAATCTTTCTGAGTTAGTCTAATACTGATAAGGAAAATTCTGGAATTCTCCATCATCTGTATTGCACTGTACAAGGACTAAATTATTTCAGCTGGACTATTTATAAACACAGACAGCAACTTATGCAGTTGAGCAAGAGCTGGCACAACTGAGCTTTAACAGATGTCCAGGTTTAAAGATGATGGGCTTGCTTTTTACCTTGCACTGAAATGGCAACAAAATAAAAGCTTAGATTGGACATAAATCTAACCTCAGAGAATATATAGCAAAATGTTCTTATTTTTATTTTGCTATGCTTCTGATCCTTGAGTTTCTTTTCACAGAATGTTTGAGACTCTGTTTTAGAGATTATGAATAGCAAGTTGTAAGTAAAGTGTTCATTAAAATAGAGAAATATTGCTAAATTTTGAAGCTGTCATTATCTGATTATAAAAGAATAATTTTCTAAAGGAGTTGATTCAGTCATGTGTTTTTGGAGGATTCTGTGATATTAAAAAATGTATCATAAGGAGAAAAACCCAATAACTGATAGAGGTCAGAGTTACATAAAGAAGAAATGAAAAATGGAAGAATATAAGAATGAAAGAGCCACATGCAATCATGGAGGAGACAGATACATCAGTGCAAAGTTGTCACAGTTCAGCCTGGGATCAAGCTGGCTGCAGGAATCTTCATAAATATCTGACATGTTGAGGTTAAAGAAAGTATCTGAGCATTACAATAGCTTCATAATAGAACCAGATTTGAGTAAACAGATTTTCTAAACACTTAAAACTCTTGGGTTTTTTCAGTTAATTGACAATTACAAACAGTTTACTTTTTTTATTGTTCTTTTCTAATTTACTCTAGAGAGGATAGGGCTTTAAAAGAATTTAATCTTTGATTTAATTTTATTAGTGGAATTTGAAAAGAATGGTTACTTATAAGGAGAAGTATGATGTAATATTGTGACTTAATATCATAATATATCATTGCACATTTAAAGATCAAAATTATCCTGGCATATTTCAAGATATAGAAATTTATAATCTAGAAATCTAAGAATGCTTTTGTAGTATAATGGTAATATGAATATACAGTAAAAATGAATAAAGCAATTGTAAATATTTCCTCTGCAAATTCAAGATAGTGTCATGTCAGCACAAGATATCAGCTAATGTACATTACAGCTCTGAAATTCAAAGTTCTCACAGTGGCAAGAAATGCATCTACTTATATAATTAAAGGGATTTTCTTATTGTTTCTGCTGATCTGAGAACTCGAAAAAATATTGTTTAAGGTTATAAATGTCTTTATTAAAATTACAATTTCAGTCTAATTTATTTTAACAAGAATTGTAATGTATTCTGCCCTTTGATCTCTTAGCTTGAAATGCTGCCTGTTGTTCCATTATTCCACCATCCATTTGCAGATAGCAATACATCAGAACCTTTTTCTTGCTGCAGAAACAATGCCCTTTATTTGAGAAAGGACATTGTTTTGACAGATAAAGTAGGCATTTGATAAATTGGAACAGGTTCTGAATTATTTTGAGGGGAATGTGTGCTACATCTGTCTGCTGATTTTCCACTGAAGTAGTGCTTAACTTTCTTGTCTGTTTGTGATTTATTGAGCTGCAGAAAAGGTTAGGAAAATTTCATGGCTCTTCTCTTATAATTTGTAAGTGAATCAAAAAGCATTTGTTACTGTTTATGATGCTCAAAAGACAGAATTGCCCCAAAACATTTACACACAAGACTGTAGTGACAACAACAACAAAGGTAAACAATATAATGATCTTCTAAATTTTTAATAATACAAACACAACACTGAAAACAAATCCAGCTGTTGAAATGCATGGAATGGTAACAAAGATTTGTGTGTCTATTCAATCACATTTTTAGAGAATATAATTACAGGGAATCTTATTACACATATGTTTCCTAAGTACTTTTATAGGTTATTAGTATTTATCAAGAACTTCTCACAAGCTAATGGAAAATGCTGACCGTAAGGAAGTCAAGACATCTGTATTACTCAGCATTCAGATCTGAACTGAATTGCTGGAACAGAGACTATTTTTTGTTTGAGACATCCTATAGGATCCTAGCTAACCTGTAAACGGAAGGGCTGTTATATAGGGTTGGTTGTCTTCAGTAACTTACAGCTTTAATTACCTACGCCGACCGTGCCAATATTTAGGTAACCAAATAAAGAGGAAATCCACCTTCAAACAGTTGATCCTAAAATTCAGTTGTTTCAGTGTACGTGTTTGCCTCTGAGCCAAGTTTTTAAGCTGTCATTATAGTTAACAGAGAGTTTATTCACGTGTCCAGTCCTCATGACCCCTGTAAGCTGAAAAGTTCCAAGAGTTCTGTACAGTTGTCTGAGCACTGCTGTCTGTTATTTGAAACTTGTTAGGATTTCAGATATAACTGTATTAAAAAAGGGAAGGAAGGAGAAGAGGGGAAAAAAAAAAAAAAAAAAGAGGGAAATTCACTCTGTTCTGAACCAGCAGTCAGCATTCCCAGGCTAGGTTGAATCATGCAGGATATTTCAGACAACTGTACACTTGCTCCATCAGCCCTTTGCACGTGCTTTCGACAACTGCAAGGTTTGAAGATGGCATGAGATGTGTCTGCAGAGTGTGCAGCTGAATGAAACAGCATTAATTGCTCTGAAAAAAAAATCAAAATGAGTGCCAGTTGACCAAACATATGTTCAGTAACATTTGAGATACCTGTTACCCTGTCTGACATTTAGCTTCTGCTTCAGAAGAACACGCATCTCCCATAGGCCTTTTTTCATCTCTACACTTCTTACATAAATTTCTTACTTTCTTAAGGCACTAGATGCCTAACTGTGCAGCCAAATTCAATTTGTGTGGAAGATAAAGTGACCCTCCTCAGGGAAAACTTATCCCACACAGTTATTTTTTTTAGTTTGGGATTAGTACATCTTTGGAGTACCAAAGAAGCCTACTTGCTAATTATCAACCTTACTGATGACTGAAGATGGAGGGAACCAGTAATCTTATATTTTAATTTGAGTGAAAGTAATGTTGATGCTTTGTATTTTTCTATTCTTTTTATTTCAGTCTTCTTATATTAGATGATACACAACTACATCACAATGAATATTAGCTATATAGTAAAACATAGTCTTTTAGTATATGTCTAATATTCATTGTGATGTCTCTGAAGAGAATCCTTTCCCTTCACTAAAACACAGCTGCTGCATATGGCCTTTCTTTTGACATTTAACACTTAAAAGTTGAACTTGTTTGGTTGGTTTCTTCTTCTATAACCTTCCTGCTGTTGATGTAATTCTTATGCTGTATAAATTTAAGACTTCTTCATTAGTATTTTACACAGGGAAAACATATGTGGAATTGTGTTTACTGGTGGATGTAAATTCAGTGGTTATCATCCTTCTGGGATTTAATTTTGCTATCAGTTTGTTTTCCTGTTTGAGAATGATTGCAAACAACTGACAAAGTGACTTGATGCACCTCAAAGTTTTAAGATACATAGTTATATTATACGTGCTTAACCCCTTTTTGTTACCAATTATTTATTTATTCTTTGACATTAAAAAAAAGTGTATTCAGTAGCTCCCAATCATGACAGCTGCTACAGAACAGATAAGATACATTGACAAACCCTAATCCATAGAAAGAGAAAAATATTTCTAAAGTTTCATGACATCTGGCTGTCCCCAAGCAACCAAAATTGCATCATAAATAACAAGAATGTGCAATGCCATTAAATCTCTTACAATTAAAAAAAGTACAGTTCTGTAATTGAAAATTTCCATTTTCTTTTTTCCTTTTTTTTCCCTGTTTCTGAGTGAGACTACCCAATGACAATTTCTTTGTAATGTATTGGCCAATCCTTGTTGTATGAGAATTAGTTGTTTTGACATTGACAAAAAAGGAAATTAGGAAAGGATGAGGCAGGGAAACATAAATATTGTTACCAATGACAGGAATATATAAAGAAGACTCTTTTAAATTAGAGGAGAGGAATTCAATTTGATATTAATCAAGGTAAAAGAAGTAATAGAAATGAACAGCTGCAAAGGATGTTGTTTACATTATAGGTTTGGTAGCAGGAGGGCTGCAAGAGTGGCTTCTGTGAGCTCAGAAGGTGCACCAGCCTCAGAGCCTGTTTCAGCTGGCTCTGAGATTATCCCAACACTGCACAAAGCTGAGCTGTTCCGCAGTGCTGCTGGTTCCTCTGTGATATCATATTTATGAAAGAATAGAAAATACACAGCAGCTGTGAGTGAGAGGAGTAAGAAAAGATGAGAAAAGCAGCCCTGTAGGCACCAAAGTGAAAGAAGAAGAAGGGGAGAAGGTGCTCCAGGCAAGGGATCAGTTTCCCCTGCAGTTCATGGAAGACCATAACAGTCCAAGTGTCCCCACAGCAGCCTATAGGGGACCCCATTCTGGCTCTCTGGCAAGCCAGAAAGCCTGGCAGCCAGGCAATTTTACCCACTACACACTTTCAAATCAAAAGGAAAGTTCTCTATCTTGAATAAACCTTCAAACAAGTTGTCAATGTTTTTCTGCATGTGTAGGTACAATTATCAAGAGAAGCATTTACAGTGTGTTCTGAAACACAGTAAAATAAATTAGAGAAAAACAATTCAACAAACGGTATTGCATTCCAGGAATATATTCAAATCAAATACTTGCAATTCATACAGTAATATGTTGTGTATGAATTTATTTAAAGTATATTCTGGGTGGTAGACTTACAATTGATATTTTATAGGTATAACAAAAACTATTCCAACTTGTTAAACTATTTGTAACACTTATGTCCTTAGCTGTCTGTGACACAGACGTTGAGCAAGAATGGTAGGAAAAAAAATCTCTAACAACTAAAAAACTACCCTAAGACATTTAGAACAACAACAAATAAAGAAACCCTATTTTACTTCCATTCTTCAGTTATTCCAATTCACAGTCTCTTACACCAATATAGGGAATGAAGCAGAATAGTAAAATTCAGTTTGAAGATATGCAGGTTGCTCTGCTAGAGCTGTGGATGGCTGTGGCACAGGCACCTCCTCCTGCTGTTAGCTCAGCCTGCCTGCTCACATTGCTCTGCCTTGCCCTGCTCAATGCGTACTGAAATAGCGAAGGTCGAATCTTGTTTATATTTCCAGTGACCTCTGTATTTAATCTACAGCCAAGTGGTGTTGAGGTGACTTATTTATTGTTTAAAATCCTTATGACTCCTTGTGTTTTAGCAAACAACCTGGGAAGGCTGCTGAATGAATAATAAAGGACTTTTGTTCAAAGCGGGGGGAATATTCACGAGGAAGCAAGTGACTGTAGAGCTGGAAACGTGGTGTTATGGCTGGGGCTGGAATGGCACTTTCATTCAAACCAGCATTTTTCAAATGCTTTTCATTTCACTATCTGTCAGGAGAATATTTCTCATGCTTTTTCTTCTCCCTCAACACAGTGTTTTGGAAAGACTGGTAAAATTCCATTGCACTATATTTGAGAATTCAGTATTGAAAATGTATTTTCACTACCTAGGGAATTATGCAGAGTCCTCTCACATTCTCGTATAATTGACTATGTTTTATTTAGAATACTCTAAAGACTAAACCAGTCAGTTTTAATGAGGCTGATATTAAGAGAAATTCACACAATAACCCAGGCTTTTTTTAAGGGTTCATAACAATTTCCCATGCCTTATTTGCTTACTTTTATTTTTGAAAATACATATTTTTGTTTAAAAAAAAGACATTTCACCTGCTTAAGGATCTCTTACCTGCTGGCATATCACTGTGCAGTTTATGTAGGAGAACGAATGCCTAACATAGCGTCAAACGGATGAAAATTTGTAAGTGAACAACATTTTAAAGATTCATCAAATATTAAACTTTTTATAGCTCAAGTCACAGTAGTGGGATGTGCCCTTCCATTTTCAGCTTCTTTCTTAACAGTGTTAATACTTTCTTAGTTTTGACATGTTTTGTTGACTTGGCTTTTTGGCTGGGCTTTTGGAGGTTATTTTGGTTGGTTGGTTGGGGTTTTTTGTTTGGTTTTTATTTTTGTGGGGGTTTTGTTGGTTCTTTGGGGGGAGGGGTTGTTCTTGGTTTAGGTTTTAGTTTTTTGTTTTTTATTTCTCGGTTTATTCTCTAACCCAAAGAAGGGTTAGACACGTGAACAGTGCAGACCTGTGAGATAGGGTAGCCATCCATCCCTACCAGCTGCACGTAGATTTTCTCCTAAAGCAGACTTCATGTCAGAAAGAAAAAAATGCGGCAAGTTGAGATTGGACATTTGAATCTGTCTCCACCAGACTTTGTGTCAGAAAGAAAAAATTGCGGCATGTTGAGATTTGACATTTGAATCTCTCTGCAGACCCTAGCTGCCTATTCCACTTGAGGAAGATGCCACCACAGGAACAGGAAGAGCTAAACTGATCCTCAGAATTTTCTTGAACTTACAGACAGTCACATTAAGGTAAGCTAATGCTGAATTCAAGTCTCTTTAACAGGTTAGCCTTGATTAAGAAATAGGTTTTCATTCACTTGCCCTTGCCATAGGGACAGCAGCCTCTGATAACAGGCTGGGGCAGATGTATGAGATGAAAAATGCATTAGTTTAATCCACAGCCAAATATGTGTCAACACTGTTAATGTAAATTGGCACAACTCCATTCAGGTCACCAGCAGAGGGTATAAGTATGCAAATTTTAAAAAAAATTAAAAAAGAAACGAGAACCAACCAAAAATCTCAAAAAAAGTCAAGAACAAATACCAGAAAAAGACAAAAAAAGAAACCAAACCAAAAATCTAGGACCATTTTGGGCCACCCATAAGCTTAAAGGCCTTTAAAAACAGATCACTCCACTATAGTCAGTAATGTTGAAAGAAAAAAATTGTGACCTATCTGATTTATTGAACCTTTTTTGTTGTTATTATTTTCACCACTGTGTAATATCTCATCTGATAAAAATCTATTGTCTATTTGTCTATTACGGGAAAAAATATTTCTTTTGCAAACTTTTAGCATCAAACACTGTGGAAAACTCATGAGACATTAACAGCTCAAAAGAAAATAATTTAAAATAATTTCACTGAACTGATAGCGAAGCTATTTTTGTGATTATAAATTGCTGATAATGATTATGTTTTCAGCACTTATCTCATGGTTATTTTAAACTGATAATCATTTAGTAAAGAAAGATTTGGATCCAGTCATATATCTCTGCAATATTATCTTTGCTCTTTTTCTTTCCTAGATTTTATCTCTGTTCAAAACAACTTTCATATGCACACAAAAATAGAAGGTCGTTCTGCATGGCAACAGAAAACTCAAGGCTAACTAGAAGAACACTGAGAATAGTCTTACCAAAGCTTTATTGCTTAATGTTAAATGCAATTTCAGGGAAAATGCAATGAGAGTAAAGGGAAGAGAACACAACAGTAGTATAAGGATACAAGGTGAATAATCCCAGTCTTTCAAAGAAAAATATTCAGTCAATTGGGGGAGAAGTATTTCCATTAAATAAGTGTGTGTGTGTGTGTGTGTATATATATATATATATATAAATACACACATATGAAAATTAGGACTTTATAATGATGCCATAAGATTGATAAAACAGAACAGTTTGAAACTTTAAACTTTACTAAATTAATTGCTCAATAACACCTTTGTTACTGGTTACTTTTTGTACCTTATTAACCACCACTATTATTAAGACAGAACTTTTAATCTTTAAGACTTCTTAAATTAGATCTCAGTATAGAGTACTGTAAAGCTTATAATGTTTACATTTATTTAACACTAATGTCTGTGGTACTTGACATTTCACTTAGCTGAAGTTGATTAGCCTTCAGAGCTCTTTAAGTCAAGTTGCAGCTCAAGTTATTGCATATTATTTCTTCTCCAGTCATCTTCACTGGTGTATAATGTTTTATTCAAATGCTTCTGCTCCCCTCAAAAACAGGAGGGTCTTCTCCCATTGCTGATTATATTGGATTTTGGTTTGTTTGGCAGGGTATTCTGCCTATTTTCAGTCCTTCATTATTATCTTGCCTTTTGTCTGCCAGAATTTTTTGCTTAGATCCTTACAATATCAAGATCAAATGGATTACATTCTACTGTAAAATGTTTCTATTTTGTATAAGCTTTAATGGTTATACAATATTATATGGTTTTACTTTTTTATTATTTACATTTTTATTTGCACTATGCTTGCTTTTTTATGCTTTTATTTGGCTTCAAGGCAAATATATATATATATATATATATGTATTTAGAATTTATAGTTGTCTCAGGGTTCTATTAAGTTGTGTAAAGGATAATAAATGGCTTCAAAGCCATAACCAGAACATTTTATTTTAGTCTTCATCAATGAAACATGAAAACATGGGTCTCTTGATGTGACTGTTGACTTGCTTGTTCTTGCAAGTGGAGTCGTTCTGCATGTGTAACAGGAAAAACTCAATATGCATTCTGCAAATAAATCAATAAAAAATGAATTCTAAATCTTTGTCTTTCTTCCTACTCAGGAACAATCCAAACATTTTGAACTATGGATACATGCTTTCCCACTGTTCAAGAGGTTGCAGTCAAGGTACTTCAGAAATGTTTCCCAAGTATATTGGTCTTATAATTTGCCAATGATTCAGGGATTTTTTTCTCTTTTAAGCATTTGCCAGCCTCTCAAAAATTTTGGGATTTGTTATTGAGATTTTCTGTTATAAGTTTTGATCAAGGTGTCATTTGTACAGGCATTTGGTTGGGATTTTAAGAGTATTCTTGTAGCCAGTTGTAGAAGAGGACCTCGAGACTCTGCAAAACTTCTCTGTCCGTATACCACAATGTGTTTAGGAGTCTAATGTGTAAACTTCACCAGACAAAGCAAAAGAAAATATATTTTCTTTGGGAAGGAGATTTAAAAAAAAAAAAGAGGCAGGTGCCTTCTCAATATTACAGGAAACTGTGATGATTGTAAAAAGAATGCGACGACAGGATACTCAACAGTGGACAAAAGGTACATCTGAACAGCTTCTCATTTTGATTAAGAAAGCCAAAAAAAGTTAATTCTGTAGAAAATTATGACATGAGAAAAGACATATGCCTGTCTGCAATCAGACATGGCAATTATTATTCGAGCATCAAATATACCTTCTGCATACAGCATCTGCAAAACAGCTGACCTGTTTCTTAGTAAGATTTCTGGCCTCTGCTTACTCCTGTTCTGATAAGACCAAATCTGCTACATCCTTTGAAAACTATGAGCAACAGACTGAACTAATTGGGAGTACTTCGTAATCCAGCTATCAAGCTGATGCTACTATTCAGCTGGAAACTTAAGTGTAATGTATATCAAATATTGTCACATAGATAAATATACCACCTAGCCATAACTTAAAGATATAAAAGTAAAAAGTAAAGGTTAAAGGTATCTTGGTAATCAAGTTAGCTAGGGATGTTGATATCACTTTCCAGAACTATTAATTTATTTATTTTTCAGGGAGGAGAATGCTTAAGAGCTTAAAGCAATTCTCAGGGTGGTAATGGTAGTTCTGGGTTCATTTTGAAAAAAAGGGAAAGAGTCATTACCTGTAAACTATAAACTCAGATCTTCCTTCCCTGCATGTCTTTATTCTAATTTATTCCTGTTTGTTTTTTAACACTTCCTTTAAAACTGATTTTCATACTTGACCATAAATAGTAATCAAACTCTCTGTCAGAGCAGGAAGTACAATTGAGTTCTCACTTCCTGGATAATGGTTGTAATAATTACAGGCAATGATGCTTATTTCTTCAAATTTTAGATATTCTGGAATTAAATTGCTCTCATAATTTAACTCACCATTAGTCACAATGTTATTGTAATCACAGTAGCAAAGGTAATATGCTGTTTCTAGAGGGAGTTGATATGTTTTACTTAAGCAGTACAGATGGAAGAAATAAAAAATAATTTACAATCCTTCCTTATTCTTTAACAGAATTAGAAAACCTCAAAGCTAAATACAAACTGAGAACAACTTGTCTGAGTTTAATTCGATTTACAATGGTTATGCCAAATGCAAGAAAAAGAACCCCTTTCCTGTGAAGTAGAGGTGATGGTAGCAGGGAGCAAGGCCTTAGCATGATGAGGTCCCAATCTTACTTTTAGACTATAAAGTTATTTTGCTCATAATCACTAAGAAAATGACAATTTTCATCCAATGTCAAAGATTTTTATAGCTGTAGCAGTAGATTTTTGGGTCAGCGAAATAAAAATTTGGGACAGTGTCTTTCTGGTTGTGGTACAAATTTTCCTCACTTGAAATGAACCACACTTTTAATACATCAACAAAAATATTGCAGAAACTCTACCTAAAAAAAAAACAAACCAACAAACCAAAAAAATAACCAGACCAAACAAAAAAACCCCAATCAAAATAAACTAAGCCCAACCAAGCAAACAAATTAAAAACAAACAAACAAAAACCCCAAACCAAAACAACAGCAACAACAACAAAATGAAAAAGAGGAAAAGAAGACAAGAGAGGAGAAGAAAGGAGACACAAATGAGACAAGACGAGATGAGAACTACTGGAAAATTGAAAACTGGTTATATAATGACTATTTTCATGCTTTAAATTGTCTTAATAGTTATCTCTATTTAAGTTCTGTTTTTAAATACATGAACTTTCATTCCCAAGCTTATATATCACTTTTTAAAGTTTTGCATATGTTTCTAACTGTTTCTAGGTCACTTTGCTTTGAATCATTTCTCAATGGTGTTTGCAACACATTCCAATTTGGTATCATCTGCAAATTTAATTAATGTGCTGTTTACCTCATCTTCCAGATAAATTACTGATACATATTCTCAGTTCAACAGTCAAACACCATCTGCAGCTTTTCTCTATCTCTCAGGCACACCCTGCACTTGCCCTCCTACACATGTACATATTCCAGTCCATCTGGATATCTTTATACAAAACTCATACTCATGAATTGGGATAACCCTATCAGTACCATTCTGTTCATGCAAAGATCATACCACTGCAGGCGTGCATTATTAAAGTTTTCCAAGAGATCCACTAATTAGAGATTCTTGTCCATGATACCTAGACAATGACTGAGATGACAGTTTGTGAACATTTAGGGGAATATTTTCCAAAGCAGTTTTTAAAGATTATATATGAACTGGAATTTAAAGAATACTAGATTTTGTTTAGTCAGGTCTTAGTTTTTCATGTTCAAAACACCAAATATTACTGGGGACACTGGAAAACTGAACAGCTGAAGTGCTCATGGAACCCTGAATAGGCAACCTTGAAGGTCAGAGCAAGGTAACTATGAATATATAGACTATACACAACATTTAGTTTAGTGATATCACTGGGATATATATCCTGACAGATCCCAACTGCCTTTATAATCTTTGGGCAGAATTGGCAATGTCAAGGCATTATTCATTTCTCTGCTTACAAATGGCTGCTTTATAATGGGAGGAATTGTCCTCAAAAATGTTACAGTCATTTATTTAGATACAGACATCACATATAGTCCACTCTACACTCCAGGCTTTTGAGAAGACCATATAAATATGTTGTATACAAGAGGATTATTTGCATATATATTAAAATGGGAAGCATTTCCTAACTTCTTTCCCTAGATCATTGTCTTAAGAAAAGGTATGAAGCAAGATCATGAAAATTATGGTTTTGTTCACACTTCCTATGTAACTAGAGGTGTAATATGGATCACAGTAGTAGCTTAAAGACTCATGAGGAAAAAGATTTTGAACTTAAAAAACATGCTTTCACATAAATTAAAACATTAGATTAGCAGGCCACTAGGTGTTATAGCTATCTGGGAAGCCAGCAACCTATTTTAGACCCTGGTATATCTTTGCTGCATGCAGAAATATACTAACTATACAGAAAAAAAAATGGGCATTCATTGTCATTAAGCATTTATTCTGTAAGGTATGTTAAAGTCTATGTGTAGGACATGGATTTGCCTATTGCAAGTGGGTGCCTTGTACTTAAAAAGTTCTCACTAATTTCACTCACAATGGTTATATATTTTATTATCTTGCTATCAATTTCTTAGGTTTTTTTCAACAGCAGTGTGATAAAGATTTCATCTTTTCCATATTCACACTCTCATGGGAAAGCAAGGCAGTGGCATTTGACAAACACTGAGAATAATTTGGGTAGAACATATTTTGATTTTCAGGAATTCAAGGGAAGAACAAACTTTTGTCTGGCAACGTATAACTCTTTTTTTTTTGGTCTTAGAATTAACAGATTGTAGTATGTAGCTATTTGCTATTGAGGAAAAAACACTAAATTTGAATTGTCTATATTGACAAAGAGTAACAATATGTTAGTAACCAGACAAATGGGAGCATCTGTGGGAAGGATGGTGATATAACACAGGTGACCTCAATGCCCCAGATGGAGTAAGAGTTTCAAGCCATCATTCAGAGTGAATGTGTACTTTATGCATTTGAAATAAAGTGTTGAAATACAGTTTTAATGATAGCAGCCACAAAAACACTTAGCATGTTCACTCAAACACAAATATTTAATCCTCTGAATTCTTTAAATCTCTGTTCTCCTTTGGGAATGAAATAACTGCAGGGCTCAATTTGTACTGGTAGCTTAATGATTAAAGATGAAAAATTCTTTGCCTATGCATCTGATTTTTATATGCCTTGTTTTACTACAAATCCTATTAAAATGAACTCTGTTTTTTTGTTGCTAGGAGTAATTGGATCCAATACTTCACAACGGCAGAAAAAATGTTAGCTCTTGTTTTGAAGGCTGGTTGCTGTAAGGGAATTGACAGTAGGGAAAAAAAAAAAAAAAAAAAAAAAAAAAAGTAGGACTCCATTATGTAAAGGCATGCAAGCAAAAAGAAACTTGCCAACTTGCCGTCTGGGTTTAGCTTTCTGTTATTTGAAAATATTCAATCTCTAAATGAATGAACTTGATTATAATAAAAATAAAACTGTTACTTTTTCACTTAGTCTAGGCATTTCTTCCAGGATTGCCCACCTAGGATGATATACAAGTCCTCTAAAACATTTAATACTGCACTGAGTGGACACTTAGGAATTATGAAAATGGGTTGCAAACTGAAATTCTTAGATATGGCCTGTCAAGCTTGTAGTGAGAATAACACAATTACTACAGTCATCTTCTGCAATAAAACATTGATAAACATAGTTATTATGTATGACTCTCTCAGCAAAAAGTACTATAATTTATTTATTCTATTAAAAAGTATAAAATAACTTTAAAATAAGAATTCCAGAGTCCTGTGTGTAATACTGAAGTGAATACTGACAGACCTATATGTTTCTCTGACACAAAACAACCATATAAATCTTCCATACACAGCTGCAATTTAGTGAAATATGCAGTTTTCTGTTTTCCATTACTATATACAGTATAAATTCTTTCTGCTAGAAGACAGAGTTTGACAAATTTGCAAACAGCATCTGTATTCATACTTTTGAAGCACTAATTTATCTGGCAATAAAAACTTTGATTTCCCAAAAGGAATGCCAGACCTCAAAACTAATGCCTATTTTTGAGACTTAACTGGGTTTTCATCGTTAGTCATTTTCTTATGAGTTACAGTGCTCCTATGGAAAAATATACAACTTAACAGCAAGTACAGAGAGTTAAAAGGGTCACACAAAACATAAATCTGTATGCTTAGTTTATGCATGTGTATAATTTATATAAACAAAATTCTGACTAGGTACAGCTTCTATCAGAGTAAAAGCTTTTTTTTAATAGCAATAACCAAAAGAGTAACAGTGGATATCTGCAGAGTATTTCATACTGGAAAACAATTTTTATGTAATGGCCAGAAAATTAAATCAGTAGGCATGCCTATGGAATTTCAAAAATACATTTAAAATCTTCTACTTGATATGTCTATCTTCTCACACTAAACACCTTACAACTCCACAAAAGCACCTTTCACTCTTATTATCAGAGAATTATTTTAACTAAAATCTTGCAGGTACTTTCGTCTATCAGTTAGTGAAGGCATGTAATGTGAGAAGATTGTGTGAATTGCTGTCTGTTAGAAATAATTCTGTTAAAGCCATTCTTTAAAACAGCAGAATTTCTCCAAGGAAAATTATTTATCAAGGTTTCACATGAAAATATCACAAAGAAAATTACTGCTAAATATTTTTAAAAACCCAAACAAGTGTCCTTCAAAAACTCTGAAAAGCAAGTCTCTCTCAAAACTTCCAAACCTGAAAAACTTAAATTTCCCATTTTTAATATAGATGATTATATATAAGCCTATACATGTGAATTATCCATAAATTTTTTTTTCTATTATAATAGCCATTCAATAGGTGAAAATAACATTAGTAACACTTCCAATATGCAACAAACCCATATTCAAGTTTATTTTGCTTGCATTATCAAATAGTTTCCCTAAATTAACAATATTTTCCATATTTCAGATACTCTTGAGTTGAGTAGTTAAATATAAAAATCTCTCACAGAACTATTTTTTTTTTTAATTGAATTATATTGTGTACAGGATATGTGACTCACAAGATAGTAATACAGAAGGGATTGTGGTAAGCTTAGTATCTTCCACTCTTTTTAAGAAAACAAACATTTGTATAGAAAGTTTTTAATTTAGGATAGTATTTACAGAAGACAAGGAACTATGAACCGTTACAGAGAATATTTAGGCATAGGTACTGAGAAGAACAGAAAATGCAAGAGGCAAGGTAATATGTTGGATTGGTGAGGGATACAGAGGAATAATTTTCTTCAAGTATGAATGACGTATAAAGACATTAAATCTCTCCTTATTGACAGTTGTCTTCAGAAAAGGGATTGATGGATCCAGAACACAATAAGCTGAACACCTAAGAGACCCTTGACTGGACACTCTGCCATTTCTACAAGATGAAATTTTAAGTTTTATGTTTTTCTGAAAACTTGATCCTGTAAATTCTAGCCATAAGGAAATACTACAGGTTTCAGAAAGACTCTGCTTTGACCTGCTCTGCCACAGGTACTGGTGCAGTTTTCTTTTCTGTATGTCATAGAAAGACTTGAAGCCCATGGTACCGAGGTAACCAAAACACCTCTTAGTGGTATCAAATATGTAACATAGCTTAATTAAGAGAATGACATTTATATTATTACTATAATTCTGTAATTGCAATCACTTCACAGATAAGAGTTTGAAAAACATATATTAGCTAAAATCCTTGGTTATATTTACATCTATAAAAATGTTGATGTATACCTATGTATATACATAAATACGTTATCTGTGTGGTGTGTAATTCACCACAACATATATCTGTACCACACTCTTACTCAGCAGGAGGTATAACTATGAAATGGGAGCCAACTATCTCAAACCAGACTACTTATCTATATGGTGCAACTGATTTCTAGATTCCTTACCTTTTGGTGTTAATGTGACCTTAGATATCTGTTTTTACATCTCCAGTTGACTTCCAACAGCTGTACAAGACTTTTAGATGATAAAAGACACATGGCAGTTAGGAAAGATATCTAGAAATTTCAAGGGATATTTTATTACCTTTTATAGACCTCTGAGTCAGAACTAACTATAGATTGGATTCACAGCTTGTGAAGGCTCTTGAGAAAAGTCATATGAGGAGCAGCAGAGGGATCTGAGGTTGTTCATCCTGGAGAAAAGGAGGCTGAGAGACCTTACTGCTTTTAACAACTAACTGAAAGGAGTCTGTAGTGAGTTGAGGATCAGTTTCTTTTCCCAAGTAAGAAGAGATCAACAAGAGGGAGGGGCCCTCATTTGTGCCAGGGGAAGTTTAGACTGGATATTAGGAAAAATTTCTTCACTGAAACAGTTGTCAAGCATTGGTATGGGCTGCCCAGGGATGCTATTTCATCCTCATTCCTGGAGGTATTTAAAAGACAAGTTGCAGTAGCACTTCGGCACATGTTGTTATGGAGGGCGTGTCAGTTCAACTTGATTTCTTAAGGGTCTTTTCCAGCATAAATGGAATTTACAATCAATGGAGAGAGATAGATACCTCCAGAAGTTTATTATGAGGTATGTCAAAATGATATTTGTGATCTGCAGCTGATGCCAATAATGTGAGGATTTGACTTGATATTCTGATCCACTAATTGTCCAGGTGAAAGCCCTGGTCCCTCCAATAGCTACCTTCCAATTCATGCATTTGACACTTGTTTCTATAAAAATATAGGAACTGAAACAGTAATCAGATACAATATTTCAGTGTCTAAATCTATAGTGAAATTTCACTATAGATTTAGACACTGAAATAACTTTCCCACTCACATGCTTCTAACTCTGACTCCTATAAATGTTCCATACATGACTGATTCAGAAATAGGAAGCTAAATTTAAATGTCAAAAATAAATACAATGAATCCATCCTAAGTGTAATTCAAGTAAAAAAATGTTTTGGAAGTTGTGAGTTGCAACAGTTGTGACTGTTTTCATCAAGTTAAACTTTTCTTTATGCATATCTCATGGATATTTCTGATTTTGCTTTTATCATCTGTTAGAAGTAGGAAGGTAAGATGTTCCTTTTTCCATGTATTAGCTCTTGTTATATTGACTTTTTAAAATGCTTGACCTTTACTACTGCAACTATTCCAGTTTTGTATTCACATTTCTGTGGGTAATAAGCGGACATCACATCTTCATATATCCAAAGGTAAGCACAAATTGCTGTTTGGTTTGAAAATAAAAAAAAGAAAAAGAAAAAAAGAAATCCTTTTAGCTTCTATACCCTCAGGCTTTAGAAATCAGGATTAACAAAGCTTTTACCCATTCCAGAAATGCCTAGTGCCTCACAAACTGAAAGGATGTCAATTTAGTGTTCATATGCCTCTAGTAACCATATTAAACTGAGAAAGGAAAAATAATCTTTATAGAAAATGTATATTTTTCTTTTTAACATTCACCCTTGGCTACAGCATATCTTGATGGAACTCTATTTACACAAATGTATTATATGAATACAAATTTGATCCCCCTAGAATGCAGAGCAGAAGTATGGTAAAAGGTCGTGCAGAATTGCTTACACAGAAATACAGCTTAAGAGTTGGAGACAAGGCTCCTCCATGACCTTTCCTCCCTGTTTCCATTTCATGATCCAGGTGAGTGGATATAGGAGTATCCAGCTGCATGCCTCCTTGAAAAGACTGAAGAGTGTCTCTCAAGGCTCAGGTGAGTGTCACATTGCAGGACTCTGGACATCCTTGGCCTTTGTGAGTTACAGCATGTGTACATGACACGAGTTACCTTTCCTCAGACATGAGAGCAGTATTCACCTTGAATACTGTGTGCAGTTTGGAAAGATATGAGGTTATTAGAGTGTCCAAAGGAGAGCAGTGGAAATGATGAAGGGACTGGAGGAGGAGCAGTATGAGGAGCGGCTGAGATCACTTGGTCTGTTCAGCCTGGAGGAAGCTGAAGGGAGACCTCCCTGCAGTTACAGCTTCCTTGTGAGAGGAAGAGGAGGGGCAGGCACTGATCTCTGCACTGCTCTGGGGACCAGTGACAGGACCCGAGAGAAAAGCCTGAAGTTTTTTTATGGGAGGTTTAGGTTAGATATTGGAAAAAGGTGGTTGTGCACTGGAACAGGCTACCCAGGGAAGTGATCACAGCACCAAGCCTGACAGAGCTCAAGAAGCAGTTGGACAATGCTCTGAGGCACATGATTCTTCTCTTGGGGACATTCTGTGCAGGGCCAGAGTTGGACTTACTGATTCTTGTGGGTCTCTTCCAACTCAACACATTCTCTGGGGGGTTTTAAAGCTTGACCTAGGAAGACTAGTTTCAAATTTTCACTGTCCCTTCTTAAGTTTTCTTAGGACGTACTTCAGGTTTAACTTGACTCATAAATTCAGGTTCATCATCTTATAAACACAGTTTTAAGGCTAAAATAAAAAAAGTCTTTTTTTCATGAAATACTTTATAAGATTTTAAAATTCAAACAGCTATCTCAGCTCTTTGAATAGTGAAGATCAAAAACCTGTATCCATGCTGCTTTTTTAATTAAAATTTTACCCAAAGGAAAACAGTATTCAACAGTATGCCAGTTTCCTCTCTCCAGAAATTGTATAGTGAATTGTTTGCACATACCATAAGGTGCCCCAGCGTCTGGGGTTTTCATATGGTAACTGGCTGATCTCTTTTTCCTGCTGTTATGCGTTTGACCTGAATTAATTGATATTAGTAATAGCATTCAGACTGTACTGATTATCTAAACAGGTAGCAAAAACACAAATGTGAAGGACAAGGTCATAGTGTGGATTCACTTGCAGACAATGTGTCATCGGTTTAATGTCACTCAGGGAGAAAACTCACTGGATTCTAAAATACGAAAGCAATTACTGGGAACACTAAAACTCTAATTTTTGTCTATGAGTGCCATATTAAACTAAATTTAGTTCAAGACTGGAAATTGCCATGCAAACATAAAGCAGTTTTAAGTTTGAAAATACTGAGTAACTCTTTTTAATGCCTCTATATGACGTAAAACATATCTTACAATGTACAGAGGATCTTCATTTCAAAGTACCAAAAGATTGAAGAAATTAAACTAACTGGAAATGAGAGATTTTGTTTAAAAATTGTCTCATTGCACATATGTTCATTAAAATCATTCAATTTGTGACAAATGCAACTGTATTTGAAACTGTCCCTAGAGGTATTGCAAAAAGCATGATCTTGGCTAAACCTCAGTCTGCCATTTTTATGATAATGTTAAATATTGGTTTCTTCACATAATTTAAATATTCTCACTGCAGTCTGTTTTTTCAACATAAATAGTAGATAAGTTCTACGAAAGACACTTCTAGAATGATCACTGAGTTGGTAGCAAGCTGATGAATGTGCAACTGAAATATAAGGCCAATAAGCAACGAGGAAAAAAGTGCAGAGTAGAAATGAACAATTAAGGCAAAAAGAAAGCAAGTGAATGAGACCCCAAAAAAAGTGGAGAGAAAAAAAGATTGGAAAAATATTGAAGATCAGACCAGTTAATAAGTACTAAGAATGATATTTTGTCATGAAATAGAGAAATAACATAACTGCTTAAATAGCCCCTTACTCCTCATTCCTTTCTGTTGCCTCATCTTTATCATATGTTTTAGCTTTTATTTTTCCTTAAGATTCCACAGAAAACTTCCACTCTTTTCTGTCTATTAAAGCTTACATTAGTTTTTTAAATCTGCTGTCCTTCCCTCTTCATTATTTCTCTGCATTTCTCTCATTTTCTACTCTCTAAATTTCCTCATGTGACCTGCAATACAATTTACCTTTTCATAGCAATGTAATTTACTTTTTTGTATAATTTTACATCTTAAGTGCTTGACATTATTGTTAGAATTCCAAAGAAATATAGGCATTATTATAGAAATCTTTAAAATAATAATCATAATAACATTATGTGGATTTCCCTCCAGATGTCTCATTTCTTAATTTGCCTCAAATGACTATGGTAGATGTTCTCTAAATCATACCTTTCTTAGTGCATTATTTTACAATTAGAATCTCTAAACATTTACATTAAAAACTGGATGCTGGAAAATATGGGATTTAAAACTCACAGAAAGACTTGGTTGCTTACCAAAGAAGCTGCAACAGGAATTTTTGAACTTTTATCACAAATGGGTTTACATTCCTAGGAAAAAAATCATAAATCAGTTCAAAAAGGAGAGGTGAAAAAAACAGTTTATCTTGTTTTCCTTTTCTTTCCTTTATACTTTAACAGGAACTGACTAGAGGGAAACCAAATACCGTGGAAAACAAATCGAGGCCCAATTTCAGAAGAAACAGGAACAAATGTACAGTGCAATGCTAGAAGTCTCTAACGCTGTTTTAATAGTTACAGAGTGGATGAGTTACTCAGAGTTACTTACTCCACCACATATCACAACACTAATTACTGTTCAGATAGATTGTGTTATTGCACACAGGATCTTTCACTTACTGAATCCATAAATAAATAGACATGCCCAGGGCACAGCAAAGTAAACTCTGGCATCCTAATAAAACTAGCAGAAGAAAAGCACACTTGACGTTTAAACTGCCTTGAAAGATCCAATGAAACCAAAATACATATCAAAAGACCCCAAACCTTAAGAAAGGAACTTTAGTTTTCACTGCTTTGTTGCTGGAAGACACAAATATTTATCATTCTTTTTTACGTGGTTACAGAAAGAAGAATAAAAATCAGACTGGTTTCCTAGGAAAATTAGTTGATGACGATATTTGAGACAGAAATCTATGCCTGCTGTCTCCAGGGAAGGTGCAACTTGGGGATAAACACATGGAAGCAATATTTATTTACAATATTCTTACTTTTTTACAGAACTTTTGCTGGTGCAGCTATTCCATTAAAGGAAACATCCTTTGGTCCTTTCATGGTGATCCAGAAAATTCTCAGAAAACCTAGAATTTAGGTGAATTCTGAAACTAATCTTGCAGTTTTATCATAACTACAATGTCCTGTGACTGTGTAATTGAGGTTCCAGTGGAAAGATAAAAGTTTATCAGTGTAACAATGAAAGGAGTTTGTAGGTCTGGATAACGGTATCTCCTGCTCACTTTCATAGCTGATAACAACTGCTGAGATGAAGTGTATAAATGTACCATTATCACATTGTGCACAAAGTTCAGCCAAATTTAAAGATATGTAGGTCTGCTTAAAATATTGGAGTTGTACTGATAGAACCTATATGTGGACATTGCAGCTAACAGAACTAATATACAAATGAGGATTCAATTCCTTGGATTCACCCAGACTCACTGATTCACCTGTGCACTGCTAATGGCCTGGCCCTGTGTAGAAAAACAGCAACAATCTAAAGTCAATCTAGAGTCAGTGTGCTCCTGGTTGGGTAAGGAGATGAAGAAGTCGTATGTTAGAGCTTATTTTGTGTGTCTCTTTATTAAAGTAGAGAAAAATCTCATGGTTCTATTTAAAGAAAAATATGATTTTTTTTTTATTTTGCACCTGTAAGCCAATGGCATTGCCTTAAAGTATGTGTGCAGCAGACCAGTCTGAATGAATCTCTTGACTTGGTTTGTCTATTTGTTTGCTTGCCTGGTTTGTCTTCGGTTTTGTTTTCTTTGGAGCGGTGGGGGGAGAGGCAGGAGGGGCAGGAAACTGCCATGTTGCTATTGGAGGAAGACTTTTGTCATATGAAATACTTAGGGGAAAAGTGATAGTGGCACGTTTATAACACTGTATGTACACCAGTGTTCCAGGGCTGAGCAAAGTTACTCAACATTACCAGTAGAGTTGAAAGAGAGAAGCTTCTGCATATGAAAAGATAATGTGTTTTTCTGCACCACTGTATGTGCCAATGTGTTTACCATGCACCCTAACAGCTGCCCACACAATTGTCTTTCTAAGTGATGTTTTGCTATAGATTTTAGCTGAAAATAGGCACCTAAAGAATAAAATATATTTAAAATATATTATATGCATATTTAAAATATAATATATTATATGCATAATTTATTGCATTGAGATTCTACACATCCAAAGTATGCATTCAAGATATACTTTTTTTCCTCTGTTCTAAGATATTTGTTTAAAAAACTGTTTCTTTCAGGCAGAATTACTGGATTGACCCATTTGCACTTTTAAGGACACTCACTTTCTCTCAAATTACAAGAACTGTCAAAGGCAAAACTTGTAGGATGCCCAGTACACTGCAAAAATGACTCTATAGAAATGTTCTTACTCTGGGACATCTTAAGATGTAGACAGCATTTATGAAGTCTTGTTTCTTAATTAATAGGGTGAATTTTGTATGACGCTGGTCAGGCAAGTTCTGTCAGCATCAATGGGAGTAAAACATCTTAGCATAGCTTTGAAATTTTACCTCTAACTAATATCAAAAGAGCTTTATTCCCCAGTGATCAGATGCTGCATAGCATGTATAGGATTAGATTAATTGAAATATTCTTTCTTAATCAAAGTTTTAATCATATATTGCCATTAGAACAATTATTAGATTTTCCTCATAAACAACATTGAGCCATTTAGTACCTTTCCATGTATCCTCTCCTCCTTTTCCAGGATAAGGAATGTACTAAACCTTGAATAATGTTTTACTAACTATTATCTGGAAAAGCAGAAAGAGGAAAGTTTGTTGGACAATGAGAAAAGTGGTTGTGAGGGAGGTATATGTGAAAACATTAATAAGTATATTTGAAAAAGGTTTTGAATAAAATAAAACATATATTAAAATTATTTTAGACATTATACTGTTTTAAGTAATTATTTTTAATATTTAGCTAAGATGACCTCCCTTATGTTAGGGGGATGTTAATTTCATATAGCATTGAAAATCACTTTTGAAGGAAATTTTGAATGTCTGTCCTGAAAATTCAGTTTCTCTTAGGCATTTTGGTTTAGACAAATTGATCCAGTCATTCAAAATTGTCAATGGCATATATAGTTAACTAATATGATATCTGTTAATGACTAATCAGTTTTGATTTAAGGATTGAGATCTAAGAGAATTTTTTTATTTGCATATGGTATTCTTCCACATGATATTTCAGTACCAAGGTTAAACATGAAGGAAGTATTTTTAATATAATAACTCCTTTTAAGGGATTTATTATATTAAAATAGTTCTTGGCATTTCTGAGTCTGATGTTTTCAAAGATGGAGATATCAATTTCTCCAGGTTAGGCTGCAAAAAATTCAGTAAATGTTCTCTGGGAAGATAATCAGGGCAAGGAAGCTCTACTACTTTGAAGAAACTTGGAATAATTTTTCCAACTCAGTTATAATAAAATATAAGTCTCAGTTGTCTGATGTTCACATGAGACACCATTCATAGTTAATGGTTGCTGACAAGAGGCAACCTGCTGCAATCACATATAAGCATTCTCCCAAATTTACTTGAAGATAATTAGATTCTTTCCTTTGATTGTGACAGGCTTTGAGTCAAGACTATACAGATAAAATTATACAACAATGCACAAATTTCACTTATTTATGCTTTGTCAATATTTTGGTTTTTAAACGTAGCCTATACATATACTATGTAGTTTTAGATACTTCTTACCTGAGGGAAAAGCTTGGCAAAAAATCAAACCACCCACAACAAACAGGTAAAACCAAAAATCCCCAAAAATTAGGTAAGTCAAAACTTTATAAATGTCAAAAATTTCTTAACTTACCTGAAATCAACTCAAACACAAACAATTCTGGCTTTCTGACATTGATGGCATTGAAGAGTCAAATTTTCATAGGCATGAAATGTTTATGACACTCTCAGACAAAGCATTAAACATTAACACAATCCCACTTAATTACAGGACTTTATGTCATCTTCCCTTTGATGGATTTGGATTTAGATGGCACCCTGAATATACCTTTTCAGTAAATTTCATAAAGGACAACTCTTTTCTATTTTTGTTTATTTCTTTTTGTTTTTATATCAAACCACATACTTTGTCCTTCTTCTCAACATTATTTGCCTTACTCTTCAAGTAGTGAAATTGTGGTAGTGAAATTGAGGCAAATACAGTATCTATAAATTTGGGCCAGCACTTTTATTTGGAATATGATTGTTTGGTTTTGGTTTGTTTTGTTTTATTTTTCAAATTAAGATTCATTATAAATTTAAGTATAGCATTTGATAGTAGCAACTAGCTACTATCCCCATCCAGCCAGCCTTCCAGCCTTTCTCATGTGCACACACACATGCACAAGCACATACATATTTTTTACTCTACACTTCATGCACAGAAGTGCTACATACTACTATATTCTATGTATTTTGTACACTTTACATGTTTACACTTGTATCAGCTGGATGGGGCCTCTGTGCAAAGTGCTGGAGCTGCTCTGTGTAGGACCCACTAAGGGACATGGCTGGGCCCCAAAGCCAAAGGGGTGACCCCTGGGGTGACCCAGGGGTCACTTTTTCAGACTTGAAAAAGTGAGTTTAGAGTCCGCATGCTTTTTCATGCACTGATATGAAGAGAAATAACCTGTTGGAATGACAGATACCTTCGATCTTCATATTTCCATTTACAGAAATTTTCAGAGTAACAAAATTCCTTAACTAGTTCCAACTTCTCAGTGTGATAATTTAGTTGTTAAAGTAGCTTGACTGTAAAGGCAAGTAACAGTTTTCTTGCACTGTTGTATAATTCCAAACAAATAAAAGGAAAAATCATTACATGTAACTTTTTTAGACAAACAAAAATCTGCAAGTAACTAAGGTCATGATATTTTTTTCCCCATCATCCACACAGTTAAATATGTGTAAAAAGAATCAAAACATCTAAAAATGAACTCCACTCAGTCTGGTCTAATTGTGATTCTATGTAAATGAATATTATAGGGCAAGATGTCCTAATATTTTTTTTTTCGAAGTAGAGGGTGTTTTTTTGTTTAATTGCCTATTTTCACAGAGTACATTTCACTACAGTGAATACCTTTACACTACTTTCAAGCAATTGTAAACTGGAGTGTTTCTGTCATGTTCTTCTAGCCAGGAAATTAAGCTCTGAAGTAAGCAACACCTTCCCATAACACTGGCCATGCCATGCATAAGCAAATACCCAATTTGAATTAGAGGAGGGGGAGAAGATAAGATATTTTGAAACAACAGATAATCAATGCAGGAGTCTTCAATTCTCTCTGGGTTGTATAACATTGCAATATATTATCAGCCTCACTTAGCTATTTATTCATCCCCAGAGCACCTAAACTCTTGATTAATTTATAAGTACTGTTAAAGTTACAGTTACCAAAATAAAATGTGTATAATATCTGACTTAACTGCTTTAAGGTTGTTCCAAGAATTGTGAATGTAAAAGAAAATTAACCACAAATAATGATTTAAAATTAATTAGGGTGGTTTTTTTAGCTTTCTCCAAAAAACTGTGATGAAACAAAGATTAAAGGTATGTATAGAGAGTTTCTTCAGTCCAAAATCTATATTCACTGGGTCTAGGCAATACTAGAACTACTCCTGATTTAGAGGCTGATTGAAATGATGGACTAGACTAGAAGCAATAAAATAATATAAAAGAAAATCTCTGATATGAAGATTTTATTTTTCCAAAGAAATAAAGGTGAATTAATGTTACCAATTTTAGCATGAACATAGCCATCATGTACTTCTCTCTCTAGCCATTGGAAGAAAGTTAAGATTCTAAGCATGTTAAGGTAAGATAAAGCATCTTTAAAAGGACCATTTTCTCAGCCTATTACAGAGGAGCCATTGGCATGACTCTGTTCCTAATTTGACATTAATTCTTTGAATTTATGTAAAGTTTAGCTCATTAACAGGCAAAAACTTCAGGTAACTCTGCTTAAATTTTTCTCATAGAATTTTGTAAAAAAAATTTAAAAATTACCAATCCAAATCAAAATGCAGCAGACAAAAAAAAATGTTTGAAGAGCAATACTTGGAAATAAACCTTTAGTGGAATAGAAGGAATAACATGAGGATATGAGATAAATTAATTTAATCATAAATGATAGTGAGGTGTAGCCTGAGTACAGCTCACTTCAGGCATTCCTAAAATCATATGCTGATGTTTCCTCTTGAGGAAGACCAATGCAAAGGTTACTAGCATACTCTTGGGTTATAAGTGTAACATGGTAGTCTACCTTCTCCAGAAGCTTTTGCTTACTTAATCAAGATGTAGTAAAGCCTTTTTAGTTTATGTTCCAGACTGTATGTGTCTATTGCCTGAAATTACATGATTCTATGTGAAACTTGTCATGTAAAAACCCCCAACCAGCTCATAATAAATATGGAACATATTCATAAAAAAACACATTCTAAAAAGAACACCTTCAAAATTTTTCACTGATACTTAATAATGATGATACTTCTGAAAAATTAGCAGAAAAATTACATTGATTTCTCTAGCTATGTCATGGTTTAGACAAACAAATATAAAAATATAATACCTATTTGAAGCACACATCTTCCTTTGAACTCTTTTGCAACTAGATCAGATCAGAGCAGAAAGGTCTTAGCAGCAATCTCAACATATTTATTTGTGTTTCCTTAATATGAATCCCATGATTAGTGCCCTTAGACTCCATTCTGCTGCAGCCCAAGCAAAAAAAAGAATGGAGTCTAAGGGTCTAACTTTTGTAAAAGTCATAGTCCTGAGCCTGTTCATTCATAGGTAAATATTACATTTCACAAATTATTTTGCAGAACAAATAAATGGTCGTTGATGTTGATGAAAAAACCTTAAACAAACAGAAGAGAGAAAAAATGTATGACTCGCTTGCCTCATTTTGTGTATCTCTTACCTAGATGTCTATGCCTAAGATAATGGTTCAATTTTTCTTTATAGTGAGTGGACTATAGTAAGATGTTTTAATGTGATTCCACTATGTATTTCTTTAATGACCACAGATACCTATAGTTTGTTTTGATACAAGTCCTTCAAGATACCTGCAGACTGGTAGATTAGAAAGATGAAGTAATAATGACCAAAATCAGAAATCATTCATTAGCAAATCTAGCTAACACTTTGTCAAGTCAC
This sequence comes from Prinia subflava, assembly GCF_021018805.1. NCBI lineage: Eukaryota > Metazoa > Chordata > Aves > Passeriformes > Cisticolidae > Prinia > Prinia subflava. The sequence continues at coordinate 55,655,227 of NC_086249.1, forward strand.
AAAGGATGATTATTCAGAAATATATCAAATGCTAACATTATGGGCCTGGTGAGCTTTAAGATGTCTTGTATTTTATTTATTGCCTCGGTATGAAAGTCAAAACTTTCTCTACATAAAATGTGATTGAATTCCACTGAGTACTGAAACCTTAGAGGTAATAATTTTGGATTAGTTATTACCTTTTCCTGTATTGGCTCCTTTAGGTTTCATAAGCAAACATACTCACCTGAAAGCCTGATTTGAATGAGGAGAGAAAAGGCCAAAAACAAGAGAAAGTTTTGGAGAAAGTCTTAGTTTTAGGTGTCAGTTTGTGTAGCTGTGTGCCTTGTTAGTGCACTAAAGACTCAGGTGGGACAGATTGGAATTTGGAAACAGACAGCAGCAGCCACAAACAGGCAATTGTTTTGAGTCATTAACCATTAACATTTCAGTCTCTCACAATGGGATATATATTTTAGAAAGACCTTGAGTTCTTAATCCCCCAAAACAGACTCCTCTTTATTACATAATTTACATTGCATATTTTAGTACTGTGATATTTTTCATAATTATTAGATATATCTCAGACTTTAAATGGTTCTCCTTGTAGTTATAGGACTATTATTCTTGCTTGGACAAATACCTTCAGTCACAATATCATTGTTTAAAGCAATAACATTGTGTCAAAACAATTTATTTGAAAAGTTAAAGAAATACAGACTGAAGAAATATTTTTACATGGACTTTAAAAGGAAGATATTTCAGTGACTACAGGGAAGCATAACAGGTTTTTTGCAAAAGTACAGAAATCACTGTGACATAGGGTCAAAACTCTGGAATATATTTGTCAAAATGGTAAATGGTTTCTCTTCCCTCAGCCAAAACATACCCATACCACATGGACCTGTATTTCAACTAGTGTTTCAAATATGAATCAGGTTCATATAAATAAATGATAGCTTTGAGGTAAATCTAGAAGAGGAGCTTTACATATACTCTCCTGTATCTAATGTGACAGGGAACAGGTATTTTAGTGAGCAGCATACCTATTTAGTTCACAGGAGGTATAGCTGGACATATTCAGCCTTGTAATATTCTGAAAAGTCTTCATAGTAAACCTGAAGGAACTTCAGGAAACTAAATGTACCTCTGATCAGCCTCCAATACGCAGACTGGTCCAGATCCACACTGCTGAACTCTCTTCTTCACCAGTAAAGAGTGACCAAAGGCAAATTGCCTCCTGATGATGATCCCAGGCCACAAAAACTCACAGGTAAAGTCTGGGAATTGTGTAAGAGATTGCTAAATATCCTGGAGAAAAACCTGAGCTTCAAGCCTCTCTAAATTTGACAAGGGTAGGCAACAACACTTTTGTGCTGTTTTGTTCCGAAACACTTTGTTAGCATGGGTGTGGTTTCACTGTCTCTTGCTTTTTCCTGTGGTAACTAGTTTTTGAACCTGGAAATATTCTAAAACAAATCACAAAATCCAATATGAACATAGCTGAGTAAAATGTAGTATTTTCTGATAGATAAGACATCAGTGTAGACCAAATGATCCCTTTTTGGCATTAACCACTATGGAACAGATTTTTCAAGAATTAATCATCACACTTTACTGCTTTCTGTCACATATTCAAAGACCATGGAGAAATACATTAAAATGCTGTATCTCAGTTTACCCTTTATAAGACAATACTTCCTGACCTCACAAAAGTGCTGTAATGTTCATGTTTTGGGTTTTCAGAATTGTAGGAACAAGTGCTTCAAATTAGTGGTATAGCTGGTCATTTGAATGCAAATTCATGGGAGCTACCTACTCAAAACCTGTCTACAGCATTGCTTATCTGCCTTTATTGTGATGACTCTGACACCACTGGTCTTTATATTTGATGAGGCGTGCTTCTGTTTAGGAATTCTAAAATGATGAGAAAAAAAATCCAAGATAAAATTCAGGACAAATACTTATAGCCTTTCGTGGGTCAGTGCTACATATCAAATCAATGAAATGTTTGCTGAAAACCCACAGTAAATGGCAAATCAATTCACCAATCGCTTCAGCAATGTTTTCATCCCAAGCCTATGCAGCCAAGTGATTAGGTACATACTCATTATTTTACTCCTACCATTTCAAGGATTCAATGTCTCTTAATAATTTGAGAATACAAAAATAAAACCTTAGCCCATGTCATTCATCTCTGGCAAAAATTATGACTTGGCTGAAAAATCCAGGGAGCAGCTTAACAAGGTAGAGAGAGGCCACCATGAATTAGATGATGCAGCTTCTTCTACAATATTATGACTAAGATTTAGATAAGAGTTACATTTCTTCACAACATGCTCTGGGATAAAATTAATTTGAGAACTTCTGAAAAAACTCAATATTACCTAAACAAACAAGATGCTTTTGAAATTCACATGATAAGCTAGGTTAAGTCTTAAACTGTATATATAGGTGAATTGGCATTGCAATGCATTTTGCTAATGTCTAATAACAATTACTTGGAAATTAATTGTGTCTGAAATATCTAGGACTGCAAGGGACCTCCTGGGAAATGCAGTTTATTACTGCATGGCAATCCATCCTTGTCTCTTACAAGACACTTCTACTAAACATATCAAATTCTTAGAATTGACTAGCTTCTTTTATCATCAAAGACTTTCACTATTAAGTAGTTCCAAAATCCTCTTTTACTGAAGAATAAAGCTTTTTTATTCTTTCTCAACTCTACTCTTAATCCATTTAAATGCATTTGTTGCAACAGAATTTTCATTGTCTATTATTTTCCAGAGAAACTTGTCATCTACTCTTCAGAGTGGATTTTGGGCTGAGCAGCACTCCATGCTTACATCACAGACACTACAGAACTTAACGTCAAAGGGAGGTGGTTGTTCCTACATTCCTCCAGCTACATGAAGACTGCATTTTGCATCAATCTTTCTGCTGCAATGCCTGCATTCCTTTGCAATCTAAACCTTGCTGAAGTGTGCCCATCATATGAACCTGTCTTTTGTATCCTGCAAGAACATCTGTAAAGCCAAGGTTCTTTTGAGCTAACCTAGTGTATTGTCTCCTACAGGGCTGGAGTTGCTGATAAACCAGTCTCCACTCTGCTAGTCCTCTCTGAAACTTCTCTAGTTTGGCTTCCTTTTCCCCAGAACAGAAACTCTGCGGAGTTCTCCTGAGGGGTTTTTACCAATGTCTTGATAAACAGCAATAACATCTCACACAATTCCCCTGTATCCTTTGAACAAAAAGACAAGGCCCATTTATTTTGTAGTCAGTTCAATGATCTGGTTGAAATAGATGGAGTTTTCATCAGAAGTGCTTGTAATAGTGCCCATAGATGCCAAGAAGGCTACAGATTTCTCCCAGAACTACTTCTGGACTGAAGGGTACTAAAAGAATTAAAACAAACCGTAAGTAATAAGTGGTCCAAATATGGGTTAATATATATGTATGATCACAATTTTTTTTTAAAACATTACAGAACAGGTTGCCCAAAGAGGTTGTGGAGTCTCCTTCTCTAGTTATTCAAATGCTGCCCAGAGACTATCCTGAGTAACATGCTTTAGGAGACCCTGCTTGAGCAGGGAGGTTGGATGAGATCACATCACATAGTCACTTCCAACCTTACTGATTCTGTGATTCTGTGATTCCACGGATTACACGGAATGTATGTATTTTGTTTACATTGTGCCAGTGTCTTGTAAACTCATCACTAATAAATAAAAGTTGCTTATTCTCCTATAGAACAAAGATTTTGTTTCTCTATCTTGTGTCTGTATTTCATCTCTCTATGTAAGATTTATTCAGCCTCTATTGGAATATGAGAGTTGAGCCCAGCCGGCAACTAAGCACCCACCAGCCATTCACTTACTCCCTGCCCTGTCACTGGATGGGGGAGAAAATAAGAACAAAAACTCATTGGTCATGATTAAGATAATACATGAAGAAAAGGGGAAAAGAAGCACAACAAACAATGCAGGGGCAATACTCTCCACCTACTACTAGCAAAACAGCACTCAAATAGTCCTCAGCAGTGACTACTTTGGAAAAACTATGCCCCAGGTTTTGTTGCTGAATATCATGTTACATGGCATGGAAGAGCCCTTTGGTAGATTTGTCCCAGTTGTCTTATCTCCCATCTCCTACCTGGACTACTAACTGGGGGACAAAGTGAGAAACAAAGTAGGTCTTGATGCTGTGCCAGCACTTTTCAGCAGTAGCTAAAACATCAGTGTGTTATCAACACTTTTAGTCACAAATTAAAACACACCACCATACAGACCGCTACAAGAAAGTTAACTCTACCTCAACCAGACATACTACAGGGGAAAATTTTGTTTTGTGATCCATATTGTTCATTTTCTCTTCATAATCTTTAATTCCTCTCAAAATTTTACTATTAGAAGCATTATTTTTTTAATATAGTTCATAGCAAATTCTTTGTTCTATCTCTAGCATATTTAATTTTAATTTATTTGGTTCTGTGCTGCTTGCTGAACTGAAGTTATTTTTCCTATTGGTTACCTGTAACTATTCCTGAAAAAAATGTATTCTTCTGCCTTGTAGATTTCTCTAGAGTTTCCAGTTCTTTCTGTTCTTCAGGACTTTTCTTATGAGAGTGTTCATTTCAAGTGGTAGTAACTCAAGTCCATTTTTCTTTCTGTTAGTTCCATCTTCCCACTCGGCTTCATGTATTAAAAAATTTCTCCATTTGGTAATAAGCCTAAACACTTCATTACTTCAATGTATTTTCTAAAGAGAGATACAACCTGTAAGTAGTGCACAAATCTACAAAACTTCCTCTCTTTTCTCTAAGAAAAAGATGCTGAAGTGGTGCATTAGAAATGATAATAAATGTAAACCAGAGAGAGTCAGATGAGACTGGTATGAGAGTTGTGAAGTTCGTTTCCAAAAATCTGATTTTTTTGGCTATTTGAAAATACATTTTTCCCCAGAACAGTTTGATTTAATGATCAAAGTCAGCTAGGGAATTTTGTATACAAATAAAGTCCCTACCTGAATTTTTAAGCCATAGTAAATTTTTCTTTCCCTTTCTCCCTTTGAATTCTGGATCTACATTCTCTCATTTCCTTTTAACAGTCATGCACAGTTCCTGCTATTTCATCTCACTCTGTAATATTCTGGCTTACACAGGTTTCTTTTGGGCTTACATTTTTATGTAGTTGTCTTTTCTTTCCCACCCCTAAAGATAGGATCACTCTTATCTCAATTACAGGGAACTCTTCTGTCTGCTGTTCACTTTTCTCCTTTCAGATGTAGTAGGTTTTCTTGTTCTCCATAGTTTTAATCCTTGTGACTAACATTGTAGTAACTTGGCATCTGCTCGCTTTGTGCACAAAATTTAATCTCTCTTTCAGCTTTGAAGCTCTGCACAGTCCTGATCTTGCTCACAGCTCTGCACTCATTCACCTCTGGATCTTTTCACTCCATGCAGACAGATTTCTTAAATCTTTCTAGTCAATTCTCTACATACTGTCTGCATGCCTTTTGTGTTTCTTCCCTTAGATGTGGGAGAGAAACTGTCTTTTAATGAGCCAATTTACTAGTTCTTTTCACTCACTTTTCTTTCCAGTTAGGAAAAAAAGATGAAACATTTTGATGGGAAAAAAATAGTTTTCATGTCTTAAAATATAATTTAATATAATTTAACCACAAAAGCATTTTTGAATCCTCTACTGCAATGTAATTACAGAAATTAGCATTAAACAAAATACAATAACCTAAATGAAAAGGGACTGTCTATAAAGAACAGGGTTGATGGGAAGGTTTAAATGCACAAGACTACTTAAAACCCTAACTGCCACATAATTCTCAGTAGCCAAGGTTTTTACAAAATATAGCAGAAAAATATACTGCATTCTAGAATGTAGAAGTTAATCCAAGCTCTTGAATCTGAGTACCATCATTAAGTATTTTTCAATTTTCTGTCAGGACAAAATTTAAGAAAATGAAATCTCTTACATTAAAAAACAAAATAAAACAAACCTCCCCCAATAAACAACCAACCAACCAATCCAATAACAAACAAACAAACCCCACACCTATGCACACTTTTCCAGTCTGTGTGATTGAACATTTGAATCTGTGACATTCAAAAAGAAAACCCTTGTGTGAGAAAGACATACTTATAATTTTTTCTGGAAGTCTTCAATCAGCTGACTTCTTTCCTTATGCTTAATCTCCACCAGAATTGAGACCTTAAATATATCTTAAATTTCCTAGAGAATTAAAAAGTCCAGCAAAACCCCTTAATGGTCCCTTCCCCCATCTTTAGTGGGGGTCTCTTCCCCCATCTTAAGAGTGCAGTAAAACTGGGTTTGGAAGGCAACTTCTAGTGGAATGTTTTTATTCTATACCTATGCAGGTTCTTTTTTTTTATCAAATTAATGTAACCAAATGAAATCTGGGATATCCCAGAGCCAAGAACTGAGTAATTTTGACTCTTTGTCAAAAACGGCTGATTTCCCTAAGCTTTTTTGAAAAATTTGAAGCCCCTTAAAGAGTTTCAACATGGTCTCCAAAATTATATGATTAATTTCAAGAGTAGAAAGCATTGTTCTGAAAGAATGAAATCACTAAATATTTAGAAGACAGATTAAGTGCAGTAGAAGGAATATGAGGCTGTCAAATCCATAAAGAGTAAAATATCTTCATATGATGCAGGCAATAAGGCCTGAAGGATTCATGTCTTCTTCTGCATTATCTCCTAGATAGTTTAGGCAGTTGTCCACTCAGTATTATGAAGATTATAGATGAAGTTTTAATGTCACACTAGCATTTCTCCTTCATTTCATAGCTATTAAACATGCTTTTGTTTTCTTCATTTAATATTTACCCTCATCAGTGTAGGAATCTCAAAGCTGAAACCTTTAATGAAATCTAGACATTTTCTTTAGGAATTATCCTGGTCTGATACATGATCCTACATTAAGCTGTGCCATTTGAAAGTTTTGTGGGGTTTTTTTTTAGTTACTCTCATACTTTCAAAAGGTTCTCTAAATACTATAATTCATACTTGCAGATGCTTTTTTGACATGTACAATAAGTTCAATATTAAAAACCCTAATGTATTAGTGTTTGATACCCCAAAGCATATGATCTTGTAATACTATAATTGAGAGAGAAAATGTAAACTTTATTTTAGAAATGGAAACATTAGAAAAAAAACAAAACCTCATAGGAAGTTGCCAGTCATGATTTTAACATGCATGCAGGAAAAGGGAAGTGCAGAATGTTAATGTGCCTCAAGAAGGAGTGTGCAGGGGAAGTTATTTAGCAAAAAGAATATGCTGGTCATTCCACATTACATTCCAGTTGCAATCCTGTTTAAACTTGAATAAGGTTGTTTTTCCTTTGTCCTCCATGTTGTTTTTGATATGGCTGAAAATTTAATGAAGTTGGCACACGGTCAGAAACATAATTTGCTATTTTTATTACTCTGTCAATATTGTACATTAAGGTCCTCAACAGCCTCTGATGAAAGAAAAAGAACCCTTTAAACAAGCAACGTAGCAATGCAAACAGGAAATATCTAATGCATGTTTCTTAATACCATAGCCTAGATTAAAGCTTTTGAAGTTGTCTCACTAATTAATTTGAAACTGTGATGAAAACAGAAAGTGCCCATAGATGTAAGGTTTCCAAGGCATTCTGATTAGAACTTTTCATGACAGAAGACCTTTTTAGGTTTTAGCAAATGCTGTCTAAAGTACCATACATAGCAGCCCAGAAAGAAGGCCTAGCTTCTACTCAGTCCCAGAGGGATGGATTAAATCTAAACTTTTGGGGTTTGGACCCTCAAACTGCAAACCAAAGCTTATATGGAGTAGGCAGAAGGACATTTAAATATTATTTTTGTGTTCTCCTTGCAATCCTATTTTACATTTTGTATATATAGGATTAGAAGTTAACTCTTTCATCATCAAAACAACATTCCTCAGAAGGAAAATTGCTAGATCTCCAGTTATGGAATAAGTAGTTACCATTTAAAACTTTTTTCCAAATTCTTTTTTTTTTTTTAATTGAACACTGAGTGTGAAATATGCTTCATAAAATCTCAACAGACCTTACAACAGCAGCAATGTAACCTTTTGTAACTACATATTTTTATACAGAAGTTACATCAACAAATAAATATGTCGAACTAAATAGATGATGCAAAGTGTTACCTACTTTAAATATTGAAATATATTATCTCAATAAAACTGGCACAGAAAAGAGAGTAACTCTGCTGCAAATTGATCCAAATACTGAGTTTCACTTGAGAATAAATTAGTCTTCATTCTCTGTCAGAGAAAAATAGATGCATAAACAGATGAATATTCCCTCCTCCCCCCACCCCGAAACAGTCTGGATCACAAATTGTCAAGTTTCTGTGTGTGATACTCCATGAAAAGAACTGGAACCAAGCCAATGGATTTGTTCATGTTTGTGTGTGTCTGTGGGCATACATGAAGTGGTGGGGAGAGGGATAAGTGGGTGGGTGAGGGAATGACTCCCTCTGGACTGTACTCATAACCTGAAAGTCCTTTTTCACTGCTGTTTTGAATCTGATTGCATAAAAAGGAAGCATTCAGAAACCTTCTGACCAGTGTTTCATGAACAGAGAAAAAGAGGAAAGAGACATCAAAACACTGAAGCAAATCATGGAGAAAATGGAGTCATGGAGCATGTAACATGAAGAGAGGCTAAGGTACATGGGTTGTCTAGGCTGGAGAAGGGAATGCAAAGATTAGTCTCAGTTGGAGTTTTACACTTCCTAAAGCAGTGCTATAGCACACAGACTCAGTGTCCTTTCAGAGAGGCTCAGAGGAAGGACAAAAAGCTACAATCACAGGCTCAAGAGTGAGGGGCAAAAATAAGCTTCTCAATGAGAGTGATTAAGTACTGTTGCAGGTTGCACATATGTACAATCCCTGACCTTCGAGATAGCCACAATTCAGCTGGACAAACCACTTAGCAGGTCAATTTAACTTCAAAAATTGCCATCCTCTGAGCAGGAGCGGGACTAGATGCCTTCAGAGTTCCCCTGCAACTTTATTTTTCTATGATTCCATTAAAAATGGCTTTCTATATCGACAAGAAACAGAGTGCTGGCACATGCCAACACAGATTTCTCATCTGTTGATATGTATGGCATGCAGGTATGTTGACAAGGATGAGACAAAGAGGATCTACCTGCAAGCACATAGTTGTCAATACCTACAGCTAGAACAGATTCTGAGGGCAGTTGATGAATGTACACTTAGTACAAACAGTCTTAAAAGCTGTTGGATGCAGCCAGTAGATTTGTTCATGCTGTTTAGTCAGGAAAATATACTCTGGACATGCCACTCATGTTAATCCAAATACTGCATGTTCTAAACACATCACTAGTCTTAAACACATCAGATGGGCTAAAAGATTTCTTTATTTTTTGGAAGTCTACAATGTACAAATGTACAACCTTGACTAGTTGACTTCCAGGTAGGAAGGTTTTTCTAAGATAATTTTCTTTATAATAGTTTTCTGACCCCATTTCCTTAACAGACTGAGGTTTTACAGGTTTTATGAGAGCATTTGAGCTCTTAAACTGCTGACAGGCTCTTTGCATAAAGTGACAGTAAAGGCCCTTTTGTTTATATAACATCCAAATTTATCTTTTCAATTGATGGAACTTCTCTGCACCACAACCCTCATATTTTATTTTGGTATAAAATTTACATAAGGGGTGAAATAGTTTTAACAGTTCAGATGCAGTTAAACCCCAAAATTCTTCCTGTTAGGATCAAAAGCATGTCCTGAAACCTTATTTTACAAGGCTTTCCAATTTTCTATTTTTATTTATATTTTTAAGATAACATACTTAAAATCATACACAGGAAGAGACAGTGAGATCTCAAAGAAGAATCTGAAGCTAAAATAATGATTAAACACTTTGCTAAATTAAAGCAAAATAATGATGCGTAGATCTTAACTGAGATTCTGAATCTGTGAATCTCAGTCCTAAAAGTCTGAAATACCATTTTCACAGTTATAGTTTGTAAACCAAGGCAGGAGGCACATTAGGAAAAAATTATGATTTTAAGTTTAACTGGTATAATTCCAATGTCTATCTCCCTATCATGTGGCAAACATATGATAATTACACCACAAAACACTGACATAGTTTGAGCCCAAACTATAAAATTTTTCTTTAGACTTTTACTATGGTTTTTACTGATTTATTTCTACCTGCAGGTTCTAAATGTATTTTTCAAGTAATTGGAGGAATTTCTGATTTACTGAGGTGATTAACAAACTATGAATGTGATTTTTAAATATGGTACCTTGACACATTCTTTTCTTGCTCCAATAGGTATGGTTACACTTTGATCAGTGCGAATTTAGGCATAACTTGACTGCAATAAATAACACTAATTAATCTGGATTATTTTGCTACAGTCATAGAAATGGTCTCAGAGAAGAGTTGGCATAATTTGATCATGCTACAGCAGGAGCAGACATACTTTATCTTTTCTAAAAAATAGACTAACCAGTAACGTGTGTAAAAATGAAGTCACAATAGTTTGCTTGTTTGTTTGTTTTATTTACAGAGAGAACTGTCTTCTATTTAAATACTCTGCGAATCTGTTATATTGATTTTGCATTTGGCTTCCACTGCCCTGTTATTTTGTGTTACTTTCAATCTCTTTGTACTGATATCACTATTAAAAACACATCAGAACTAGAAAAATATCATAAAATGACCATGTTGTTGGACAGAATCATGAATAACTCCAATTTTCTGTCATCAGGCTAGAGTGAATAAAAGAAATTTAAGTTTGAATTCTCATAGTTGAAACAGTCAATTGAAAAAACCAAATCCTTCTTAAGATACAAGAGAGAGGAGGAAAATTACTAGATAGATACTGTATGATGGGATATTCTCTTTTAAACCCACTCTATTATTACTCCTAAATGATAGCTGCGAGCAGCATTGAAAAGAAGTCAGTTTAGGTTGTTATAAAGATTGCAATGATGTGTAAAATAATCCCTTTTTAGGTAAGATTTTTCAGTGTAAACCAAAAATACCTTAAGCCAGTGGAGTGGAAATATTTCCTTCTGCAATATAGTAGCTCAGGAAACCAGAAGCCAAATTAAATATTAGATTTTTTTTTTCTTTCAAGGAACTATTAAATATATTATTTAAAACATCTAAAGGCATTTTGAGTGACAGTCATCATTGTGTTATTTTATATTTATGCTCCTTATTAAAGGAAATGATAGAATATTAACCAACTCTACCCTAAACAAACTTGGGGAATAAGACATAGTGGAAGAGAAGCCACCACTCTATCCAATATCTAGTGAGAGAAAAGACCAACTAAGAGAAAAGAACAATAAATAATCATGACCAACAAGAAAACAGACTTCCCTCACAAAAAAAAAAAAAAACCCACCCAAAAAACCCCCACAAAACCAAAAAACAAACAAAAAAAAACCCTACAAAAAACAAAACTCCAAAACCCTCAGAAAATATAATGATACAACTTGTTTTAAGTTATATATAACCTTATATAAGCTATTCAAAGATAAAGGTCTGTAAAAATTCTCTTGAGCAAAGTATATGGCTGTGTTTCTTGACTGTTTCTTTTGTATCCAGATGTTCAGCCTCCTTGCCTTCAGCCTCCTGACTTCACCCCAAGTCCAGTTGGAAAGGAAAAATCTCTGTGTTTCATCTAAGACAGAAGAAAAGAGAGGAGTTCGATGGAGTATTTTTTTTCTTGAATTGATAGACAGTCAAAAATGTTAAGAAAATAACTTTCAGGATTCTCTATTTACTCAAGGCTGTGAGGATGAGAAGGAATTTTCCTGTGTGGGAGAACTGTTAATATTACTATTGAGGTTATACACATGCTTTCCAAAACCTGTGTTTTCCTTGTTCTCTAATTCCATAAATTATAGGGATAAAGTTGATGTTATCTTGTGACTTCAGCATCAAGATTAAATATAAAAAATATTGGCAGGAAATTAGATGTGTGTGCAAAGATTCAATTTACTAATCACTGAATTACCTTGCAAAAACCCCAGTGTGAACTGTTGACTTAATAATTTTTATCTGCTTTAAGTGTACAGTATGTTTAAATGCAAACCAGACATTTTTCCTAAACAGGGTATATTTTTTTCAATATAGAAGTGAAATAATTATGTTAACTTAACAAAGGAAAATTCTTACTGGAAACAAACAAAACAGCTGTTAGCATAACATATAATAGCATAATTGTGAAGAGGGAGAGGATGAAACGCAATAATTATTGGCAGTGCTTGAGATGTTTCTGAGGCACTGTTAAAGATATTAATTTAAATCTTTAAAAAATCCCTAGTTCTATCAAGACCTATGGTCTCTTCTGATGAACATATGGAGTGATGTTCAGCATAGGCATTCTAATCTCATTGGTTTTTAGGCAAAAATACCATATGGAAGGACCATATTGTGCTTAATCTCCTGAGTGTGATAGTAGGTAAAACCTTCACCCTATTACACAGTCTAATGTAACCAGACAGAGTAGAATCAAAACATATGCCAAGATTCTGCAGTGTTTCAGAAATGCCTTTCTCTGAAGTTGCTGGTTATCTTGTTTTTTTTTAAATTAAAAACAAACAAACAAACAGACAAAAGCAGATAAAAAAGAGGAAGTATTTTCACAATTTATAGTATCTATTCAGCAATTTAGAGAACAATATGAGTGGCCCTTCTCATGCTATATTGGCTAGTTTTTTGTCCAGTCAGATAATAGAAATCTCACAGCATGGGAGGCTGTAAAGTTATAACATGTACGATTTAATTCAATCACAAATTTCAGACACAGATGGACTTTTTCAATAAATTGCCAGGTGTTTTGGATAACTTCTGAATCAAATGAGTTTATTCATATCAATATTTGTGGTACAGCCTGAAGTAATCTATATACACATAAAAGTAGCTACCAGAATTTTTTGAGATTATTAAAAGAGAGTACTGACACAGACACCATTTGTTTTACAAGCAAGCACAGAAAAGGGCACAAAATCTAACTTCTGGAAACATGCATTCATTGATAATCAGTCACTCATAGACAAGTTGGTTTGGGCGGGCTTTTTTGTGGGTTTGTTTGTTTGTTTTGATTTTTTTTTTTTTAAAGTGTAATTTTCTAAAATATATCACAAGGATAAGTTTATCTAGTAAACATCAAGTGTATTTATGTAAGTCACCTGCATGCAGACCTAGCCTGAACAACCCAGCACCAATGTACAGTGTTGTTGGGTCAGGCACATGCGACTTTTGTATGGTATCTTTATTGAAAAGTTAACAACTTGGGGAGAAAATAAGAGAAAAAAATCCCCATATTGTACAGGTCCTGTACAGCAAATTTCAAATTCCTTGATCTATTTCTTTCAGCTATTACAGCTTTATTGATGACATTCACAGTGACATCACAGGTTATGAACTAAAAACTATTTATTGTCAATACATTGGCTCTTATTTGATATGATCCTATGTTTGGAGTGTATATATTAGGCTACTAAAATGTGCTTTCCTCCTACACTTTCTTTGCATTACAAAAATACCTTCCAGAGCTGTTACACTTTGCTTATCCCTAGATTTCTCAATAGATAAAGTACCACAATGGCAACACTATCTAAGTTTTAAGTAACGTCTCCAGAGGTCCCTTCCCACTCTTTTTATAATTCTGTGATCTGCAAAATACACTCCTGCTCATTTTTATTGTGGCAGAGTTAATTTTCTTCACAGTGACTAGTATGGGCCATGGTTTAGCTGTTGCTGGGCAGTGCTTATGCAGAGTCCAGACCTTTGCCTTCACCTCTCCCCATTTAGGAGGCTGGGGGTACACAAGAACTTGGGAGGAGACACAGCTGGGACAGCTGACCCCAGCTGACCAAAGAGATATTCCATGTCGTATGACATCCTGCTCAGAATACACAGCTGAAGAGAAAGGAGGAAGAGAGGAATGTTTGGAGTGTTGGTGTTTGTCTTCTGAAGTCACTACTGCATGTCATCCAGCACTGCTTTCCTGGAGAGTGCTGAACACCTGGCTGCCCATGGGAAGTGGGGAATTAATTCCTTGCACTGCTGGTGTGCATGACTTAGGCTTTATCTATTTCTTCCTTATCTCTATCCAATAATTCTCTCAATTTTATCCTGATTTTCTTCCCCAGCCTGTTAGTGGGGCTTGGTTGCATCTGGGGATAAATCAGAAGAAAGCTGTAGACCTATAATGTAGTTTCTTGTCAAAAGTAAATGAAAGAAAAAGTTCACAACTTTACAGAAGAGTGACAAATTCAAAGAGGCAACAAAAACAGAAAAAATGAGATTTTTTTTTCCCTCAAAATTTTCAATCCTATTTTGAAAATCAATCTGTATACTGATGTAAAAAAAAAATTACATTAATTATTATAAAATATCATATCATGATATATAATTATAATTATATATGATTGTATCATGTCATATCAATCATATCATATCATCATATCATATCATATCATATCTATAATATATAAGTACATATAATTATTATTAAAATATTATATTAGAATATTACGTTTAAAATACATATTTAAAAATATTTTTGAAACAGAAAACTACATCAAATTCCAAGTTTTTCCTTTCTTTATGCAATGTATTAAAAAAGGTTTCTATAACTATATCTTTGAGCTGGTATACCCCTGTTTCTTCTTTTGCTGCTCCATCAGCCCAGAATCAAATTGACTCTTGCTTCTCTGAAATAGGTGGGATTAATATGAATGTAATGAGTTCCCTGATATGTTTGGTTTACTTATCTCAGGACTTTCCAGTTTGAAAGGATTCATTTTCATTAGTATATTCTATGTCATATGTTATATCTGCTATCCAAAGATTGATGGAATGATGAATTTTTCAAAATTATCCAACTGCGTGTCTTACTTTTAGTTTTTCATAACTTTCCTTTTTTTTTCACTTTCCATCTGTAATTTCCCAGTTTGCCAAGTTGAGTATGTGCCAAAAATTGAGGATTTGTCTCTTGTTTAACTTCTCTTCATGTCCTGTTTGCAAGATTTTACTATTCTCTTTTTACTTCTGGGCAGTCAGCCAGCTACTGCACTACTTTGCTCTGGCTTGACAACACTTACTAATTATGTGAAATACTCAACCCTCCAAGCCCACAAATGGGAAGCGAAAAGTTTCAGTAGCAAAGAATGCAAAAGCACTACAGGGCAAAGTATCTGGTCAATCATAAAGGAAAACATTTCATATGAACTCAGCTTGTGCAATCCAGGATTATAAAACATATGCCGCTTCTTGTTGATTTTATTTTGATTATAGCAGATGCTTCTGTTGCTTTTTTCCTGTTCTAGAATTAAAATATTCCTGATTTTCTATTTCTTCCCTTTTCCCCCAATGTTTGTTTCTGTACTATCCATTATTGCTTCAATTTTATTGAGGAATCAGTTTTCTTCTATATGTTGTCCCACTTTCCTGATCTGTTTCTACTTTATGCAATAGATTTTTCATTGTATACATTTCTTAAATGTTTCTCAAGAATGTGAACAATTTTTTTTTTCTAATGTCTGTGGGAGTGTTTTGATAGTAGATATTGTGACCTATTACGTTATAGTTAACTAGAACTTTTTGCAGGGTAAATATATTAGACAATTGCATGACTGTTTCCTTTATCACTAGTGCTAGCCCATTAGATACCTGGACAGTAACGAGGCCTGGCCACAACAAGCCCATGCAGTGGCTGAAAAGCTGCACAGCAGAAAAGGACCTGGGGGTGCTGATTGACAACCAGCTAAACATGAGCCATCAGTTTGGTCAAGTGGCCAAGAAGGCCAGTGGTATCCTGGCCTGTATCAGCAGTAGTGTGGCCAGCAGGGCCAGGCAGTGATTGTCCCCCTGTGCTCAGCACTGGTGAGGCCACACCTCAAATCCTGTGTCCAGTTCTGGGCCTCTCACTACAAGAAGGACACCGAGGTCCTGGAGTGTTCAGAGAAGGAACAAAGCTGACAAAGGGTCTGGAGAGCACATGCTATGAGGAACAACTGAGGGAGACGGTGTTGCTAAGCCTGGAGAAGCTCAGGGTCAGGTGTGATCATATCACACTCAACTCCCTGAAAGGAGGTTGTACCCAGGTGGGGGCTGGTATCTGATCCCAAATCACCAATGACAGGACAAGAGGAAACAGTCCTAAAATGTCCAGGGAACATGTAGGTTGGACATTAGGAAGAATTTACCCTTCACAGAAAGAGTAATTGGACATTGGAATGGGCTGCCCAGGGGGTGGTGGAGTGGCAGTCCCTGGAGGTGTTTAAGGAAAGATCCGACGCAGCACCCAGATGTGCCATGGTCCATTTAACATGGTGGTGTGTGGTCACTGGTTGGACTTGGTGATCTCAGAGGTCTTTTCCAACCTGTATAATTCTGTGATTCTGTGATTCCTGGGACACTATGGATGACCTGTTTTTTACGTGTGTGTGCGTGCATGAGAGAGCCAACACGTATATATGCTGACCTTTGTGAAACAGGCCCATCAGTGAAACAGCAGCAGTCCTAAAAACATACTGAACAGAAAACTGAAGAAACCCTGAAGTTCACTATTTTATTCCAAAATTGGAAAATAACTACCAAATAATTTCTCCTTTGTGTACTACAAGAAATAAGTCACCTCCTTGAAGATTAAGTTTTCAATATCAAGTCTTCCAAACCACTCTGAAGTTCTAAATATTTCCCTATTTCCAGATTTTTACTTTTCTCAGTTTATATTAGTATATGTTAATCTTTTTTGACTTGCAGCTGCATTATGTAGCCCTTTGTTCTTGCCATGTTTTAAACTCAGTGCAAGGTTGAATTTTGTCCATATTAAAAATCAGAAAATTCCTACAATATAACACACTGATTCTGGTGACTCAGTACTATTCCTTCTGAGTCAGAACTGATTCAGCACAGTAGGTCTGTTTAAATTGTCTATTGTTTAATTCATCTTCCTGTCCTGCTGGATTTTAGCATGCCAATTCTACACCTTGGCAGCCATCCAATTTAAATCAATGGAAAAATAGGAAAAAGGAAGGACAAAAACCCTTTAATGACTTTTGATTCAGATCCATGGTTCAGGAAAATTGCTGATAAAGGTGCTTCCTGTCAAAGAACATGTTAATTCAAGGTCCCATCTATTTATGAGAATTAAAGATCTGAGAAGGTGTGGGGTGGTTTGTTGGTTTTGTTTTTTGTTTTGTTTTGTTTGTTTTTTTTTTTCCAGTTACAAACAGTATTTATCTTTATATTGAAGTAAAAATTACAGTCAACTTCATTGCACTGTAAGCACCTTCTAATTCTGTGCTATATCAGTGGTATATTAATCCTATATTATTGATTATTTTGATTTTCTAAATGGAAATTACAACATATATATATCCTGAAATACCCTGATTACACTTAATATTTCATTAACTTTCATTTATACAGACTTAATAACATATACTGATCATTTTTATGTATAAAGGTGTAACATACCAACAAGTTGGTAAGTTTACCAGTCACTGGTAACCATCACGGAGTGGGTTCCTGATCTCATGCATGTGTAAAATGAAGTCAGTATTCCTTGTACATATATGATAAAATCTACTCTTCTGCTTTTGTTCAGAAGGCCTTTGCCTTTTGAAAATGTGTATTAAAGCTAAAGGGTCTAGTATGACGTGCGTGCATGTGTACCAATGAATTTCAAAACTTGTCTAAAAAGTCAAGGCTTATGTATCAGACACACATATGCAGAATAAATTAGTTTCCCCAACTATAGTAATCACGTGATTCTTCCAATCAGAAGCCTCTCTTACAACTCAGTTTTCTGTTTCTTGAGAGGTAGTTCATGTAGTAAAAGACACTCGTGTTCTACCTGAAACAAGAAGAATTGGCTGTCTTCCAGTCAGTCTGTAGATATAAGAGGGTATTGTCTAAGCAACTAGCTTTTAAATATTTTTCCTATGGTTCAACAATTTTGTGTAGAGACTGGCTCATGAAAAGCAACCATGAAAATTAATTTAAGAATACTTCATTTTTATTCTGTTTTTTTACTCCCACAATGCAGAAAGAAGAAAATTTGTTCACTTATAAAAATGCATGTGAATAATGTCACCCAGTAACCCCTAAACTATGAGTTAGCATTGCATAAAGTCTTGAAAACAGACCCAAATAGGAGTATTTCAACAAACAGTTAAACAAAAAATAAAAATATGGTGTAGTTCAAGTAGCAAATTGTGTCTTCTAGATTCTCCCCTTGGTTCTTTCTAAGTACTCTGCAATCATTTCATGAAAGCAAGAATTTACACCCTCATACACCCTCAATTTACACCCTCTGGTTCTCTGTAATTTAATTTTTCTCAGGATATTTCTTTGTGATATCTTTGCAAGTGGATTTTCAATGAATATGGTTCCACTCTAGTAAAAGAAAACATAGCATTTTACGAAGAGGAGACAATCACATTAAAATATTATTTCTGTCATTACAAAAAGTAAAATACAACATTTTAGATGAAAATTGATTGCAGCTGTATGTCTTATTCAGCCATTGCTTTAATCACTTTTGATCTCAGTCAAAGGAGTGAAAGATCCCATTATTAATGCACAGTGTCTCTCTCTTCACATTGTTCACACTTCTTTTTTGCTCCAGTTGAATATAAAATTATTTTAAATTGAGGTATCGATGAGTTTTGATATTAGATTTTGGAGAAAATATCCAGTTTCATTTACAATATGTATTGAAATAAATTTATCAATATACTGTGATAGATTTGATTTTTGCAGGTGAAAAAATACAGGCTTTATGAACCTTTCTATCACATAGCTAAGAATGAAGATTGATTTGAAGAATCTTTAGAAAAAAAGATTAGAAGTTCCGTGAGCATTTCAGTGTCTTAAAAGTAGCAGAAACATTTCTGAGTGATATTTACTCATTATATGTGTCATGAAGATTGACCTGAAAATTCTGCCAATTATAAAAATATCAGATATTGAAGTGTAGTAGAGAGTGAAATTAAACCAAAAATAGCACTACCACTCCATATAATTTTAAATTTTTCATCTTATTAATTTTTTTTGTTGCCAAATTGAGCATATTTTGTTGTCTTCTTCCTCAGTGAGTTAATAAGGTCAATGAGACTTTAAAGTTCATAACGATATTCCAGTTACAGCATTTTTTAAGCCATTGCCAATTCTGAAAATGATTCTTAGATCTCAGACATTTTGTTCTGTACATTTTATTTACCCAAGAATTGAATTTATACAGAATTAGAATGACTTTACATATTAAAGACTCACCAGTTTGCCCCAAGTCTTTAAGATAACTCCAGAAGCTGAGCTCTCATTACCTGGAATTCATGAATGAAATATTGTGAAGTCATATTGAGCAAAGCCAGTTAAGTTTCTGAAGAATTTTAAGCAATTCCGCGTGTATGGTTTTTATTAGATCTATTTTTGATGTTTCATTTTTGCATTTTTCCAGATCCAGGTAACAAAAAATTATTTTATCTCTATTATTACTGACTGATATATGGACTGAAGCATTCAGAAAATATGAAAGAAATTTAAATTCAATATTCATTATATCAAACACATCTACAATATATAAACGTATACATTTATAAATCCATATAAAAGAATATATTTTATTTAAAGATAAAGAAAACTTATCTTGCTTAAATTGTTTGAGGTTGCAAAGTTATTGTGCTAAGAAACAAATTGGAAGCTTTCTCTGTCCCATTTCATTTATCAAGTACAAAAGGAGCATTACAGTGTATCTTCAGACATTCTTTCATGTTTAGTCCCAAATTTTCTGCATGATATAGGCAGAAATGTCTCATTGTAACTACCATCAAAAGTAGATCTAATCCATATATAATAAATATTCAAGTTCTGTTCATTTGTTGAGTTGATATATAATATATAATTAGGCATTTCTACTTGTTTGTTTGTTTGTTTTTAACAGGCTTAAGATGCTAAATTATGAGGAAAATTTATGGAATATCTCTTCCTTGTATCATTTAGATGGTCACACACAGGTCAGTTATAAATCCTGATGATTACTTTGTCAGAAAACATCCATAAAGCTGGAAGACAAGACTTTAAAATGCGGCCAGTCTTGCAACTTTACTGGTACTTCAGCTGATTCATAATGTAACATCAGTGTTTCATTTCCTGATATTATATTCCTGGAGCAGAAAACAGAAGATTGGGAAAGAAAAATACATAGTAATAGATAAGTTTGATGCCCTGGCAAGAAGGATCAACACCCTTCTGAGGATGAATGAAGAGTACATGATGCAG
Organism: Prinia subflava; assembly: GCF_021018805.1. Classification (NCBI taxonomy): domain Eukaryota; kingdom Metazoa; phylum Chordata; class Aves; order Passeriformes; family Cisticolidae; genus Prinia; species Prinia subflava. Next base: position 55,675,553 of record NC_086249.1, read on the forward strand.
ATGCTGATGTACTTTCCCTTCTGACATTCCTACTGATAAGCAGCAGGCAATAGCAGCAGGAAAAGATACAGTTAGAAAAGTTTTCTCTGAGCATGTCTTCCAGTACACCTGAGGAGCAATTAGTTTCTTTATGGGAAATATTTGACTCAAAATCTAAATTTGGTGTTGTTTTACATTATTGTCAAATGACAGCTGAGCATGCTTATGTGACTATGCGTGTATCTATTTTGAGAGTTTTGCTGGGATTTCATGGGATTTGGGTATTTTTTAAAGAAAACATTATTTCCAACTGATTTAGATATGGTCTTAAGCATAAGAAATGTAGAGCCAAATAAAATGTAGAATAAAGCATCTACTGGATCACAGAAGCCGTGAAAATTAAAGACTGAAATTCACACTTAAGGCAGAATAAAATTCAGAACTTCTTCTGTTAGGCCTCATTTATCTATTGCATTTCTTCTTCATTTCATATTTAATTCATTTCCAGATTACAATATCCTCCATTTGTCTTGCTGATATGCAGTATAGAAATGGTCAAGCCAAGCAATTAGATGTCACTATCCATTGGTCATCTGTCTTGGATGAGTAAGGTACGTACAGAAAAATCCACTTATATCCTCCTTAGGAGATCACAGAACTTCAATAGCTCATTGTCAAATGCTGGTTGGAAGTACTTAAAACTCAGATTCTAGTACTCTACATGCTATTCAGTCTATGGAAATATGTTGAATACAGGAAGACCATAAAAATATTTTCTTCTTAGCTTGAAAAACGTGTGTCAAAAAATGACCATAACACAAGGGTTAAGAAATTCAAAGGTCAAAACCTACTCCTGATCATCTGACCTGATCTTGCATAGGGAAAGAAACCCTGGAAGAGAGTAGTAAGCAAACTGTTTAATTGTATCTTGAAAACCCCAGGGATGGTGTATTTACCATGTCCCTGGGAAGGCTATTTCTGATTGATGGTTTTCATTGTAAAAAGTCCTTCTTGAATTGAAATATCTCTCAATGCAACTTTTACCTGTACTTCCTTGTCCTTTCCATATGATTCCTTGTGAAGACAGAGCCTCCATTTTCTTTGTAGCAAACCTTTTTTGTACTGTGATACAATGCCTTATCTGAAGACAAAAGAAAGTTAATGGCTTTAAACTAAAAAATGGCAGGTTCAGATTAGGTATTAGGAACAAATTCTTCACTATGATAGTGGTGAGGCACTTGAACGTGTTGCCCAGAGAATGTACGGACATGTCAACCTTATCTAGTGAAAGCTGCCCATGGCAGGGGAGTGGAACTAGTCCTTTCCAACACAAACCATTTCATGATGCTACCATTCTTCAACATTTCATCATAGGGCAGATTCTCGAGCCCTTTGACCATCTCTCTGACTCCTCATGGTCTTATTCTATTAATGTTGCTTCTATGGATGAAAATACACTGCCTAAAGTAGAATTACACGTATGAGTACCTAACAAGCACAGTGTTTGAAACATGCCTCTTGCTACAACCTCTAACCTGTGGAATCTCAGTCCATCTTTTCTTCAATGCTTGAGCATGGCTGACTAGTGTGCTGACTTCCTAAAAAGAAAATGGACCTCATATATAGAAACTGAATAACTGATTCCTTTAAGTACTCTTCAAAGAGCCCACTGCAAGCATTTGCAAAATCAAAGTCCTAGTCATTTATCAAAACAGAATCATATCCTCATGTAGCTGTTTCTGTTGCAAAAGCCCTTAATGAATAAGACCTTGAATGTTTAAAAAAAAATTAATATGATTTATAGCAGTAATCCTCTTAAACACTCGAGTCTTTGCCAGCTTTCAACTAACAAGCTCAGTTATTAATGGCAGCAGTCTTACAACACTCAGGGATTACTGTCTAGGCCTGCTGACAATGCATTGCTAGTGACCAGTTTTCAAAGTGCAATCTGTTATTGTATTTCACAGTCAAATCAATGTTTAAAATTGCTTGAAGCATGATAATTTGCCTCTTCTAGCAAGCTCACTATTAAAAAAAAAAACAACATCATTGTATCATTCTTTTTAACTGTGATTAAAGGTTATGATTATTACCAGTGTAAGTTATCTGGCAACATTTTTTAGTTTGTGGTTTGATCAGGTAAACTTGAAAAGAATATCAAGCATAAAAAAATAACTTTACCTTCAACTATAAAAAAAGGACAGATATGTCAGAAACCTGTCCACCTTCTCTTAATTTTTAATATGGAGTTTCTGACAAGCATACAGATTTGCCTTAATTATTTATTTATTTCATTGAAACTATTTTCATCTGTTTTAAATTTTTAATAAGTCTGTTTAAATAAAGAGAAATCTGTTGGGATATTGGTTCTATGTTTGAAAATCCTGATGGGTTCTCTATTCAGAAAATGTAGGTTTGTGGTATTTGGTGTAACATCCCTTGTTAAAAATGGATAGAATTCCACAGAAAGATCTCTAAGCATATATGTGTGTATGGCTAACACAACAAAGCTAATGAACATAACATGGCTACTGCTCTATGAACTCTCTTTCACCCTAATGTCGGAGCTGCTGGAGTCTCCCAGACAGTTGTGTTCCTTTTCACCACCGAAAATAAAACAAAACATGTCTCCATATCTTCTTCCAGTTTTGTTTACTCTTGCTATTCGGCAGCATCAACTTGCCTTGTACAGAGTAGTGAAAATTCTGAAAAAGAGATATTGTCTACTGTAAAAGCCCTTGATGGTCAAGTGGTCCTGCCTATGGAGCAGTCACTAATATTTGAATATGGTTATTAAGTCATGCATTGTATACAGGAATTTCAGCAAAAAGGGTTTGTTATGCTTTACCCACTGACTTAGATAATGTTCTGGTCAGGATCTATATCGCTTTTGGGTCTGATTTGAAGCAAATTTAAAATTCTTCTATAATTAATATTAACAACGTAACGAGACAGCCTTTATGCTATAAGAGCCAGTGTAGGATCTTACAACCACAGAGAATTTTTGCGGCGTTGGCAAAAACTTTTTTTTCCCTCTTGATATAGATACAGAATATGAGACATCTTTGTAAACTACAAGAGGACATAGTTAAATATGTTCTTTCTGGCCAGGAAGTTGAACAAGCTGCAATATGATACAGGTGCATGGAGCATCAGGATGAGGAACAGTAGGATGTTATGTCTTGATCCAGCAAGAATGGATGTAATTATTAATTGTAAAAGGAAAAAGCCTATTCTGCTGAAAGAATTCAACTAGTAATCACTATTTTAAGAACTACTGGAATATTTCATCTTTAGTGATTTAATCTATAACATTACATTGTAGAAACATACATCATATGCTATTGTAGTGATATGTTTATGAAAGAATTCTGGAAACTAAAAAAAAAAAAGAAAAAGAGAGATATGTGACAGATTATAGAAATGTATTATTAGATATTGGCTTGAAAACACACAGGAAAAAGAATTGTGATACTGATTTTCTATATTTCTGTGGAAGAAACAAGAATTCCACCTGGACAACAAAAGCCCCAAATGGATGCCTGTGATTTTTTTCTATGCCAGCATAGCTTATAGGAAAAGGGGCTTTGTTCTTTGCTACACAGATGGTAAGAGAAAGAGAACTGAAGGCTCTGCAAGACATTTCACAGAGACATGTCTGACAGGTGATCAAATCATCGAACACTTCTCCCTGAAAAACAATGTTCAGATGTAGTCTAAGCATACACCCCGTGACAGCAGGAACATACTTTCCTCTGTGTTGACATTCATTTAATAATAGAAAAAGCAAGCAGAATTTCTGGCAATGACAACAACAAAAACAACAAAGTATATGCTTTCATGTTTACAATATGGAACTCATCAATTAAAGTATTTCTTTACTACGGGATGACTATTTTAATAAGAAACTTATAGCTTTTGATAGCATATGAAAAACTAGTGACTCAGATGTGGAAACTCTGTACAGTCTGTTTTAGGGGTAAATGGTCTTATTCAGTACTAGATTATAAATGTCGGCGAAATGCTATTAATGGTGTTAACATGATGGCTTCCTACTAAATCATGTCCTTGATATTCAGAGCTAAACACATAAACAACATTTCAAGGCTCCTGTCACTCAGAAGCACATTTCTGCAGAATATAAGCATATCTGTCACCCTGAGATGTACACAGATTTTTTTTTAAAAAAATGCAAAATCATGTGCCTATTTTTAACTCTCCGTTGTCCAAAAATGACAGAAAGAGCCTCCGATATATCATGAAAATTGTAATCTTAATCTTGTACCTCAAAGAAATTGATTACTGGAAATTATTTTCTTATAACTCTTGTGGCCTACATTTGTTGTTTCACTTCGTGTTCAATGTTAAATATCACAAATGTCACATAACCTATCTTATATATATTAAGTACATCTACCATAAATATACAGAAGCTATTAGTGAAAAATCTCTTAATGTAAACAGTTAATCAGTACTGACTTCTTATACTTTCTTGAAAAGCCTACAGGAAAAAAAAATCTTGAATATTTACTTTCCTCATCTAGTGACACAAACCATTTTATTCACTCTTTATAGCAGAATGAATCAGAATTTTTTAAGAAGAAGGAATTAATGGCAAGAACATAGGACTAGAATAAACACACTAACACAACAAAATGTTGTGTATATCAGCCAACCTATCTGCAAACCATGTATTGTGTTACAAATTAAAAATCATTGGAAAGAAACACGTGAGTGTATACCATCTGAGGAGTTCATCTTTCATGAAAGTTCCAAAATGTTTTCACATGTACATTGCTTCCTTACAACTTTGATAGTTTATATTTATTAGTATGTATTTTGTGAAGAAATTCTATACAACCAGAATAAGACAAGAGCACAGTTGTCTGAATTACCTCTGATACAAGCAACTTGCACCCAAACTGCCAGCTTTATTATGCTTTGTGTGTTGTCTTATACTAAACAGGATTCTGCAATATTTGGTGCACTTCACATAAAAATCACTTTTCATTAAAAAATTGGAGTAAAATCTAACATGCGTCTCAGTGTTGTAAAACACGTGAAAGTATGTTAATAACTCTAACTCTGCCAATGAAAACTCAAACTTTATCACTGCATCACTATATGTGCATGTATGTATGTATATGTATATACACACATATGTATGTGGTGGTGTGGAATTAAGTTCATAATAAGTTTGTTAGGTTTGTGCAGATTGACTGTACAATGGTATGTTCCTTGTACCCCATTTTCCTCCTGTTAATATTATCCTGTAATTCCCCAAAGTCATGTAGCTCTTCAGTTATTTGTCAATCTTTTCTCAGTCTGTGTAAACCCCTCCCTGTTGTCCCTGATTGGTTTCTGTAATGTCACCCCATGTTCGTACCACCTCTTTGGTTGAAGCCCATTGGTTGTATCCTCCTTACCACGCCCCATTTCACTGCTGTATAAAAGGGCAGGGCAGAAGCGCCTCGGGGCAGTCTGAGCATCTGGCAGGTGGTGAGGAGGTCCCGTGGGACCCCCAAATAAATCTGTCATTTTACTGGACTGGCTCCTCCCTTCTTCTTCTCCGTCGTTGTCAGCATTCTCCACGGCCTCACACAGCCTCTCAGGACAAGAACTCACAGGGATCAGCAGGCCTGTGTGACCTGCCTGGCTGTGCCCTTTAGCCTGCTGCGGTGCCTGAGCCAGCGGGGCAGGCGGAGAGACCGAGTTCTCTTAAAGGCACCGCGACATGTGTATACATATGTATTACTTTGATGTCTTTTTCCAAGCTTTGGTCATTGTAATAGTGACAGTTTGAGGACTAAGAAGTAAATATAGAAATAAAAGAAAAGATAAGGAATGGTATTTCCTGGCTTTCCCTCCTGGTTTCCTTTATTCCTTATTGTTTCTGAAAATATGGAAAGGATATTTCAAGGGATAATATGCATTGTTCATTCAACATAAATAATTAATTAGCAAACGTTTTAAATAAATATGTGTTTTCTCTTAGGCAGTGAAAGGAACGTTTAGCTGCAGTATTCTACCAAATAGGCAACAGATTAACTGTTTATTTAAAAGATGTCAAATTAATCTATCCTAAATTGAAATTAAACTTGCATTTTCAGCTCTCCTAAATAGAAAGGTTTGAATAACAGTTTATAGGAAACTTTTTTCTCCTCTGTCTTCTTTAGTTATTTGTTTCATTCTAAGGTGCAAAGGAAAAATAGCTTTTGGATTTTTCCAGATAGGTACAGAATGGTCCTGTCACACACAAATAAATAAACCAATATAACCATAAAGTGGAAGATGGAAAAGATTTGTAGTTTCAAACAATTCACAGAATCACAGAATGAGTAAGGTTGGAAGGTATCACAGGGAGATGTTCTGGTCCAACCTCCCTGCTCAGGCAGGGTCATCTTGGAGCCCATTGCACAGAATTGCATCCAGACAGTTCCATTTCCATTCGGTGCTCTGTTCTAAGCTGGGCTGTAGAAAAATGCATGTTCTAAAGAGTACAACATAAGTAATGCACCTGTTTGCTGTTCTATCTCTCCATCCCTGTCATGCAAGTAATCTTGTAGAGTTTTGGGCTTGAAGACTTGAACTGGAGTCAGGATGATTGAAGGAAGCAGACAATCACATCATTCCCTTTCTCTTCACATTTGTTTAGGTCAGTTCTAACAACGGTCTACATAAAAATTTGATTTTCTTATTTTTCTAGAGTTGTTTTTCTTGTCATAAAGAAATACATTTTAATATTCAGAGATTTTTATTATCTGGTATTATCTGTAGAAATTATCGATGGTGATTTACTGAAATAATTCAAATTCACACCATTGCAACTGAGAATGTTCAATCTGACATTCAACTAACTGTGCAAATTTAAGAAAAATCTCATAAGTCCTTTGCAACACAGCTTTTCAAAAGATTTTCTGGATTAACCACTGAAAGGAGACAAGACGACAATGTACCTTAGTAGCTGGAAGTGTTTGTGGACAGGCTGTTTAGCAAACACACAGAGGAAAGATATAGTACATGTTCTAAATTCCTCAAAGCTGTGACCTCAAAGTTGTATCAGAAAAATATCCTAAATTTTGTATCAGCTTTTGTTGGGTCAAAGCTTTTTAGAAAAACACACAAAAACTTTGTGTGAACATGTCTATACAAACTTTCTCTTGTAGTCATTAGAAATCACAGAAACTTAACATCTCTCTTTTCTGTTGGGAGAAAAGTTAGCTCTCCTTGATATTATAGATTAAAGCAGTTTGACAATAGTTTCCAGCTTTGTAACTTTCCCAACTTCTGAATTCTTCTCTCAACTGAGGCTGACTGATCTCTTTAAATTTTCTCAAGTTCTCTCTTGAAAATGGATAATTTTGAAAAATTGTAAATGTAACAGCCACTGTGACAGAAATTGTGTACAATTACCAGTCTAGTCAAAATATATCATACATTAATACATTTAATTGAAAACTGATTAAATCAACAGAAAATTATTACATTTGTAGATGTTGAGTTATGTCATAGTTTTAAGGTCATGTAACCTGATCACCTGCAGTGGTAGAAATGGAAGATTCACAAGAAAGGATTAGCAATTACCCAATAAATGCCTGATTACTTGCCATTAGAAGGGCACTCAATGTTTTTTCATTCTACATAAACATATATAGATATGTAACATATTCCATTATTATGATATTTTGGAATAAGTTTTATTACATTATATTATCATGTTAGGAGAATGTCCTCACAAACTAAAATATATACTTATACATGCATTTTAATTTTAACTATTTTCAATGTAATTCCAGATATTGCTTTCCCACATGATTATTGTAAAAAAGTTTAAACATCACATTTGGGATACCTCGATGTCAAAAACTGAGCTGAATAAAAATAGACATTGAATTTTGGAAGAGACACATAGTTCCACTGATATTTTTCTGGTTCAAAGGAAAACATAACACCCATAAAAAGAGTGTCACTATATGAGTTTTAAAGCTTTAAAGTATAACACTGCTATATAGGATTATATATAATTATTAATGAATATTAATTACAATAACATAATTATCTGGAATAATATACAATTATGCATGTATTTATGTATGTGTATATCTCTCATATCATAGATATATATGAGAGAATCATATATATGATGAGAATGTAACATATGTATACACACATACATATAAAATTATTTCAAGAACATGTTTTTTTCCTAGCAATTTCAAAGACATGCCATAGCAGTATTTCTACAAAATATATCTGTAGAATACTCAATATGATGATTTTAATTTATGTCATTAATTCAAATCAAAGAAAAACATCTACAGGTTTAGATCACCACCCATAGAGACTTTGTTAATAGCATAGTATTGATATTTTAAGCTGAACACCTGAAAATTAAGGAATTTCAGCAGTAAGAGTCTATGATACCTTAAATCTCCTCTCTTTCTGTCATAAACATAACTTGCAACATACTTTAATTATGCAATAATCTACTACTTTTTAATTGAGCCTTTCCTCATTTAATGCAGATAACAGATGGCATTATTATTTATTAGCACATACTCAGTGCTTTCTTCCCTATATCATTCAACCTGTGGTCCTAAGCCCCAGAAATTTCTTGCTACTTATTTTGCTCTGAAGACAGTATTATAAATTTTCATCTAAGTTTTACTCTGAGGTTGTAATGATGGCACTTCCAAAATATTAATGTTTGCTTTCACACTTTGTGAATGAAAACTGAAGAAAAAACGTCTTTTTTTCTGATTGTTTCACCTAAAATGCCAGGTTTTGAAAGTCATGTGGTATACGATGTATTTAAAGTTCATTTTCTATAGTCTAGTCAAAATTCTAGGCCATCTACATCTTTAAAAATAAGCTGCTATCTACATCTATAAAATTAAGCCAAACACTAACTCCAAAGTCTACCACTATGGAAAGAGGGCTTGCACAATTAGTAGTAAAATATTAAGACATTGATATGAGTGATTTGTCTTTATCACTCAGAAGACATTGACTGATAAAGGATCCACTTCTGTGGAGTAGTATTTATCTGCTTGAACCGTGAGAACATTTTTGTGTTTCTTGTGTAAATCTGAAATAATTAAAAGGTGTTCAAGTAAGAAGAAGAACAAAGTTTGCACATGCATGACAATTTAATCTGATTTTCCACCTATGCCGTTGAATCTAATGAATGTTTTCAATAGTAATAACAATAGTAGCATTGAAACTGCTTCATGTAGTTAGAAATACTGATCATTGCAGAAGACAGCTGTGCTAAATTAGTAAATGTTTTTTACAGCATTTCCCTAAATTTCACTGTTCACCTTTGCAAATGTAACACAGTTACATATTATGTTCCTGTAAGACAAATGGGCATGTGTGTGCTCTTTCCTTAGTAAGAAAACAAGTTTGCTTTGATTTTGAAATTCTTACACCTGCATTCATAATGATTTTGTTTGCTTTTACAGAAAAGCAGAAACTTTTGAAAAGTTGACCATCATCTCTGCAATACCCTTGCTCTTCTCTAGGCAGTCCCAGCCTTTCCTATTTCACAACAGCCTCTTATCTGCTCTACATCTCCTGAAGTTTCTTTTCATCTGCCTTTTTCCCAGTGAAGTTTTTGTTTTGTTATTTCATGAAGTAGCTTTTTGTTCAAATTTGATGTCACACGCTTCACAAAGGTTTTTCCCATTTGATTCCTAATTTTATTCTCAATTTTTCTACTAGATAATTTCTTGTACTTGCCTTTTAAACCTGTGTTTGTCCTTATTTTGTTCTTCCCTTCTAACACTCACCTACAGTTGACAAGGGAAGAGTGACCCATGCCATCTACCTAGGCTTCTATAGAGCCTTTGACATGGTGCTTAACAACACACTTATCTCCAAACTGGAGAGACATGGATTGGAAGCACAGACTGCAGTTGGCTGTCTGGATCCAGACAGATGGCTGTATTTAATGGCTCTACATCTAAGTGGAGACCAGTGATGGGTGGTGTCCCTCAAGGCTTTGTTTTGGGACCAGAGCTCTTTATTATCTTTATCAGTGACTTTGACAGTGAGACTGAGTGTGATTTGGAAGATGGCATGAAGATGAGTGGTGCCATTGTTACAACAGATGGCAGGGCTGCCATCCAGAGGGACGTGGACAAGACTGAGAAATGGGCCAAGTGCAAGGTGAACTACCTGGCTCAGGTCAATTCCAGACATGAGTACTGGCAGAAGAGTTCATTGAGAGCAGCCCTGTGGGATGGAGGTGGTGTTCTCATGGATGACATACTCCAACAGCATGTCTTCACAACCCAGGAGACCAATTGCATCCTGAACTGCATCAAAATAAGGGTGAACAGCAGGTCAAGGGAGATGATTCCTGCACCATACTCTTCCCATGTGAGACCCCACACATGTGGGAAATTTTGTGTCCAGCTCTGGGCCACAAATTATAGCAGAAACCTGAAGATAAGCTGAGAGAGTTGGGGCTGTTTAATCTGTCAAAAAGAAGGATCCTGGGACACCTTATATCAGCCTTAAAGTACCTAAAGGAGTCTAGAAGAAGGCTAGAGTAGAAATTTTAACAGAAGAAAGTATTGATAAGACAAGGGGGAATGGTTTTATAATGAAAGAGAGGAGATTTAGGTTAGATTTTAGAAGAATATTCTTTTCTATGAGGTTGTTGAGAGACTGGAACAGGTTTCCCAAAGTTATGAGTGCAGCATCCTTGGAAATGTTCAAGGCCAGATTGAATGGGGCAACCTGGTCTAGTGAAAGGTGTCCCTGTCCATGGCAGGATGGTTGGATCAAGATGATCTTTAAGGTCTTGTCCAGTCCCAACCATTCTAAAAGATTCTGTAACAGGGAGAGGCCTAGGGTGACCTGTAAAGTAAATCACTTGAAATGTCTTCTAGGTTCCAAAGTACTATCAGATGCACAAGTCTTAAATTACAGGGGAGTAGATCATTGAAAAGATTTTCCTATGTGAAATTTGAGAAAAACTTGTAATTAATCTTGTTAGAAATTCTCAACTGTCTTGAGATGATATATACAAACCCTGTCTTTTTGTAGATTAAAAGGCACCTCCAGAAAATCTTTAGTTTTGGGTTTGTACAAAGTTACTCCATTTTTCAGATGACAAAGATAATTTGTATGCTAGCATTTTCCTGGTTTTCAGAATTGTTCCAGTTTGTGAATTGTTGTAAAATTCAATTTCTTTATACTCCTTATAGACTATGAATCCATCTAGAGGTTTAAGCAGATATTCAAGATTTTGGGGAGGAAATCAGTTACTTAAACAGAGGTTACATAATGTCATTTTCTAGGTCATCATATTTCATATCTAACAGCACTATGAGATGTCTCAGCCAAAAACAAAACAAAACAAAACAAAACAAACAAAAAAAAAAAAACACACATGGTACTATGATAAGGCAGCTGAAAGCCATTCTTGGGAAGAAATTAATTTCATCTAAATGTAGACACCTGCAACACAGACTTTTACATTCCAGCTAGTCATTACAGGGTCATTTTCTAGTCAATGGAGAGCAATAAGTACTTCAAGAGCCTAATTTATCTGACAGAATGTCTATGTCTACTCTAGAATGAGACGAACCATGCCCTAAAGGCATCTTTTAAATATAAAGGTATCTAACATGATTAGCTGAGATTTGGACATCTATATTGTAGACATCAGCATGTACTCAGATGAATAGGACTCATGTCAGCAGAGTAAAGGAATCTTCTGGCAAAATGAGTCTGCCAGATAACAATGATTCTCTAAAACTGAATTATCTAATTATTTTTCTGAATCTGACACACGGGTTTCCAGTTGTCTGCTGCTTCAAATCCCACAGCTCAAAGGTAGCCTCCCTATTGACTACCTTGAAGTTCTAAACTCACGGGTGAGCTGAGAGCCCAAGGGACTAAACTTTCCCAAACTAAATAATTAAGTTATACTGAATGCAGGCACACGGATCACACACACTCAAGCATTTTTCTTCTCAGTATGGAAGCATCATGGAAGGATTGCTTCTAAGTTCTGGATACTGAGTTGGACTGCCAACAGAAATAAATACTGTCCTTATTGGCAGGTGTTCACTGAATTTAAATATATATGACTCAATATAGAATAAAATAAAACATGAATTGAAGGGCATGTGCAAAGGTAGCAGGAGCTAAATGACACATTGAATCATAGAATTACAAGCCTTCCCATAATTAAATTTTTCCCAATATCTAAGCTAAACCTCCCCTGGAATATGAAACACACAAATATATAAATATCTTCAATTGGGAAGATAAGATTTACTCTCTCTTTATTGTCCAGCTCTCAAATTCAAACTGATGAGTTTAACAGTGTTTATTGAATAAATAAATTTATTGGACAGGTCAGTCTGGACATTTTTTTATTATTTCTCATTGTTCTGTTGGATATGCCTAAACTGAAAAACAGGTTTGAAAACAGCACTTGGGGAATTTAAATATCACCTCAATTATACAACCAGGATAGATACTATTTTTGTAGACAGAATGAAAAAATCTAAGAAGGAATGCATTCTTCAAAATGTAATTTTAAGTTTCACAGCCTATGAAAAGAGACTGATTTCCTGTGGTTTTTGTGAATTTGTGACAAAACTACTCACCCAGAGAAAACATCAGATTGAAAGATTATTTTAAAGCTGACCTTCTATGTGGTGGACTGTTGGCATCCCTTTTAGTATAACACTTCAGTACTGTAGCATAGTTATTAGAATATATTAATATAAAATTCTGGTTTTCTGTGTATAGTCCAGTTGACTATAAAGAAATGGCTGCCTTTTTTAATGGTCAATTAAACACTTGTGATTACATAGCCAAAGAATCACAGCTTTCCTTACAGAAGATACTTGAGGTTGGTATGATCTATAAATCAACAACCATATTTTAGAACAAGTAAATGACTAGAAATTAGTAACAAGCAGACTGAAACTATCATGAAAGCAATTAAAAATATTTATAGACTATGTTTTATGAAACCAAAATAATACTCATTTTTTCAGGAGATGACTTTTTGCTGTAAATAATACAGTTAATGGCATACATTTATTGTATGTCCAAATAATTAGATTTTTTTCTTTTTGTTAGGATCTATGAAAGAGTTTTAAGTACCAATGTCAACAACAGTTAACATGATTAAAACTGCATTCCTAATAAGAATTTTATCCCAACTTGTATTAATGTTTATTTTAAAATGCTTCTGTGCTGTGGAACCATCTGTTTCTTGCTAGTTATGGTACCTGAGTGCTACAATCATGGGACCCAAGGGAGTTTTTCACCTATTTTTCTTCATAGTATAGCAGGCATTCACTACTGCATTCAAAAGAAGTATGTCAAATGAAGTTCAGAAGTTGTAGTCAACAGGAAAATATTTGCAAACTTTTAAAACTGAAACTTCTTGGAAACTCCTCCTAATTTTCTGGCTGTGAATTTAAAATTGCAGATTTTCTCACGTTATACTAGGAAGAAGGGAAGATAGACTAGGAGCCAAAATCAGTCCTCTTTCTGTATGTACTTTATAAAATTAGCTTTCTATAAACATATGACTTTCAATTCACCTTTTGAAAAATATTAAAATCAATTAAGCAATGGTTAAATTTTCATCTAAAAGAAGAAATCAATCAGCTGTCATTTTTGATTGATTATTCTGGAATAGAGTGGTGTTTAAGATATTAATTTATTGCACATTATTTTTCATCTATATAAAGACCATGTGAATTAGGTATGACATGCATCATAGTAAATGGACAGAATATTTAGTTTTCCTTTTGAAGTCTTGGTTTGTATCATGTAATCATCTGCTCTTCATTTGGTAGGTCATTCCTGTTCAGTAGAAAAGTGAATTACTTTCTAATAAAGGTCAGATTTTTAACTAATAAGAGCTACAAAATCTCACAAATTAAACTAGAATATATGGTATATAGAGGCAAGGTTGGGCTTTACAGGTTTTGGCAATGAGGATTTTTCTTAAAAGGTAAACCAGGCTTGGATCATATTACAACACAATGTAAAATATATGCATATGATTTAATTAGGTTCATACAAAAATGGGGACACACATAGAAAAGCATATATAGAAGACTCAGAAATTTGCCTGATTTGAAGAAAATACACAGTCCTTTGCATTCAGCAGTTTATAGCAACATGAACATGAATGAGGATTTTAATAAGAACCAGATAACAGTCTCTTGGCCAAAATGCTTACTAAAATCTAGAAAGGAAAGAAAAAACTAACCAGATCAGTTGTTAAATATATCTGATTTCTCTACTACGAATACAGTCAAAAATCAGAGTACAGTAGAATCACTGCATCCCTAGTGTTTAAAATAAGCTTACACTGAGAGATATACTATCATCTATACATTATGTAAGTGATGGTGAAATCCATGTGATAAATTAAAGAGAGACAAATTGCATTTATCATGCATTTAAGATCATTTCACCTGCAATCCCTCTACTAATTGATTGCCACTGGGACTACTTTTACTACTTCACAAATAGGTGAAGTCAGACTGGCCACATTTAGCCTGACTGGCATAGGTGTACATTTGTCACTTGCTAGGTACCTGGCTTGGTATGGCTAGTGGAGAGGAAAAATAGGGCTGCCTGTTCACATCTAGCCTTTATATAGGTTTGGGACATTTTGCAGCACCTGTTTCTAGTCTGTTGGGATTTTCTTAATTGGAAAACTGGTGAGTTAAAACAGACTGAGCCCCATATTTCCAATCATGAAGAATGCAGTGAAGACAGGCTGCATTACGCCTTGGGACAGTATTAACTAGATTTTAACATTCAGTCATAATAAACACATGTACATTCACTATTATTAAAATACTAAACATTATATAGCAACACGTACAGCCAAGGCACAGGAAGAACCGTGGGAAAGTAAAATTCATCTCTCAGCTGAAGGGGGCTATGGGAGTTGTCTTTTAAAATGAAAGCAGAAATGGGAGTGGTATACTGGTGAAAAAAACCTTGAAAAACCTTATCTAAAAATGAATTTTGTCTTGCTTTAAGACCTCCAGAAATCTCTCCCAAAAGAAACTAAAATGATGCTGTGGAAGTAACAGCAGTCTTTTCCATCGATTTCAACAAGAATATATTTTCCTGGGAATCTCTTCTGTTTGCGGTTCTTTCAGATTTTAGGAATCATACATTTCAGGCATGACTTACAACTACTATCCTTTATGTAGTAAAATAAGGATTTTTATTATTAATAATAATTCTGATTTTTTCAATGATCCTTGCAGGTCCCTTCCAGCTCCAGACATTCTATCATAATAATATTAGAAACAACAACAACAACAACAACAACAACAATAATAATAATAATAATAATAATAATAATAATAATAATAATACATGCTGCATAATATAGGAGGGAAATCCTGTGAATCTGTGAGGGGGAGGGATTGAGAAAAATGGAAACTGTCATGCTTCTACTAACCTCAGCACTCCTTTTCCCTGGCAGGCCTCCAAAACCTTTCTCATTTATGCAGTCTTCGGGGTAAAAAGGAGGCTGCTGGTTGCTGATTAAAGTCTCCCTTGGCTGTTGTCCTGCCTGGCAGACTCTCTTTTTTTTTTTTTTTTCCTACTGGTTATTTAATATACTTTACTCTACAATTAGTCTATAGGGGCTTGCTAAAGGCAGACACTCCTCTCCCTGCCTTTGGCTGCATGCAGTCATACAAATGGTGCAAGATTACAAACTGAGTTATCCAGAGTAGCTCACTGGGAAGCTAGGCATATAAGCTAGGCAAACTTCTACTGGAGTTTTTTGCCTCAAGATGTCCTTTTAGATATTTGCAGTGCTGCTAGAACTAAGGAGAATCATTATAACAAAAATGTGTTGATCTAATTTAACACTCCAACAAAAATGAAAATGAAAAAAAAAATGCTACCAAAAAAGACAGTTGCATTTACGAATTTTGGTTGAGAGAGTTTTAGTAGTGTATCCCTTTTCAGATCTATTTGAAGCTCCTGACAGCAGTAAATTATTAGTCTGTGTAATCCTTAGCAGTTGTGCCTATTACTAGCATAGGTAAAAAGACACTCCTTGGTCTCACCCTTTGTAAGATCCCCAAATACTACCAAATCCAACTGCTGAGTTCAAATTATTCCTACTTCGGAAAGTCAGACACTTTGTAGAAATTTTGATGTTTGTATAGGTTAAGAGAACATATCATTCAGAGCAGAAGAGTTTATTTTCCATCATTTTACCAGATGAGTGAAGGGTTCAGATTGGAGTTTGCCTATGGCCAGATATGGTTCCAACAAGAATTCGGCTACAAGAAGGATGTTTCCTGTTAGTGCCTCCTGTACACACAGGTGCTGTGTGCTTTCTAAATCTGCAACTCACTTTGACCTTGAGCCCTATCTGTGTCCTGCCTCTTAGAATGTGTGTCAAGGGCATGAAAAAGTATGATGCACAATTAAGAAAAAATATTTAATTAATTTTGTCACATTTTGTGATATCACGATTCAGGACTTTCTGACCAAGTGAAAGAATAATTGATGAAAATGACTGCAGTCCCTAAAAGTTCTACAAACTATAATAAAAAGCCATGCTATAAATCCAAAATGACCTGCAAAACTCAGGGGAAAAGTGAATATGATCTCTTCCCAGTTATTCTAGCAGAGACAATATAATTTTTGAACTTCATGACAGCTCTATTGCTTTTTGTGCCATGATTTGGCAGTGTGTTATGGGTACCTTCATCCAGAAATGCTCTTTCATCCGAGACTGCAAAGTCAAGACTTTTCTTGTCATCCTTTTATGACATTGTAACTTGAAAAAGATCCAGCACTAAATACAACAGAGAAAATGAACCAGAAATCAGCACTATCTGAAGTGCATTTAATTCTGAGTGACTGAATAACAAAGTAGTCATTATGGTGAGGGCAACACTTTTGTATATATTTGTTTTTCATGAAAATAATTAAAATCAGACTTTTACACTTTTTAAAGAAAGATTTTATACTAAAAGATGAAGCTAATTTATTTGAAAAATATTTCTTCTGTTACAGAAATAAATTAACTGTATACAAAGAAAAGGAAAGAGTGAAGCTTTCTATAATGTTATGGTTGACATTCATCACACCAGAAATAGGAATAGATAGATATAAAATGGAATATCAAGGTCTAGCTACTACTGACTGTTTTTATAAGTAGTAGGGAGAAATAGAGGTTTCAGAAGACAACTCTGATCTGATCTTTGCTAGATGCCTCTATAATGGGGTACCTATTGCTTTCTGTTGAGTACACAACATAACTAACATATATAGGATATATATGGGATATATATCCTTTGGGATATATAGATAGATCTACTATATATCTATTATTAATTTATGTGTCTACATTTGGGGTTATTTATGGCAGATGAATTCACATATAGCACTTAAAGTACATACATAACACAGGCATCGGGCAGGGAGACAGCTTGTACTCCAAGGAAACTGCAAACCCCAAAATTAAACAGAAGATGAAAGAAATGTGAAAAACAAACCCCACCCCAAGCTCTCCTTAAATAACCAATCAGACAAAAAAGCCTGTCAAAGGGTATTGTCATCCTTTATGTTTGTTGTCACATAGTAAGCACAGAACAGGTTCACTGGTGCCTTGTTTCATTCCAATTGAAAACATTTCCAGGAAAGTAGTGGTGTAGGTTTGTGGGTGTTTTAAATTATCAAAGCAAGCATTAAGATAGATTATCTGAACATTTAAAAAATTAGTCAGACACATAGCTGCATAAAAACTGTGTATTTTCAGGACTAATAAGCAGAAAGAATACAGATAGGCCAAATATAAGTGTCTGTAAAGGAGTTCAGATCAAATACAGCATTCAGTTCCTGGACCTGAAACATTTTGATAGCTCAAATACAGCAGAAGGGAGATCTGGAAGGAATGAACAAAACCTCTTTTTCCAGAACATCGACCGGAGCTACTGATGAGCTTGTCATGAGAAGATACTAGAATTCCAAAAACAAAACTTACAGAATGATTCAAGAGCAACATTTCAATGAAAATATTGATGAAGATCACAGTTACACACACAGTTTAATCAGTAGATACTCAAAGAAAGGATAATAGGAAAATTTAGTTATTGATGTTTTCATGCTTGGTTACAGTTAGAAATGTTAAGTACACAATTAAACTTTGCATCAGATGGTAGATTATTTATGAAACCTTTCTTAAAACTTTTTTGCTTTATTAAGCTAAGGAAATAAAAAGAACGATAATAAACATGATGTATGTTTTAGTTGTCAACAAGCTTGTATAAAAAAATAATTGAAGTTCCAAAGTATGACTATATTGACCTTATTCAGTCATAGTAAATATTACTCTTTCAAAATGTGAATTGCTTCCATAAGACTCCTGGAAGAATAATGTGAAGAACAGTGACAAAATTGGGCTCTGTGTGAAGATGCTGCCTAAATCAAATTCCAAGTAAAAATGCACGTTTCATTATACACATTTTCACATAGAGGGAAGAAGCTGTAATCTATCCAACCAGTGTGGAAGTGTACCCACAAAAAGTAAGCCTTGGCAAAATAAGTTGATGCACATTTATGGTAAGTGCTTTGTATGTTTTGTTTAGAAAGTGCACTATACAGAACAATTAACTTAAAAGGATCAAGTACGTGTGGGAAGGGAGATTAGCAGAGGAGACTGCAACTAAGGAAATGTTTTGCAGATGTACTGCATTTAAATTAATAAAATCTCATTAGGTTTTATGTTTGCCAATAACGGCTGGAAAAGTTACCACACATTGTAGGAACAATTACCCAAATCTTCACTGTCTCATTAGGTTTGTCATACTGTTTTCATTATAATACATTAGAACTTGCAAGTGAGCCTTCAGTAATGACATATTGTTCCAATTCTCCTTTCAGCAGGCTCTAAGATATTTTAGTATTTGTGTTATAAGCCAGCAGGTGTCTTCACTTTGGTTTTTTTCTCAATCAGTTTTATACAGACCTCCAGACACAGAATGGAATGCAAAAGGGTTTTCAACAACCACATAAAAATGAGTCTTATTAGAGTACAGCAATACACACCATTTTTATGTTATGATAATTCAAGGTACTAAAAATGTGCATCTTTAGAGTATACATCTATTCCTTTAAGTCCTGTTAGTGAAAGCTGTATAAATGTAGATAAACCATGTGATATATAAAGTTTGCAAATCTGCATAACAAATGGAAGCTGATTTGAATATCTAAGGCATTATAAACTTCAATGAGAACAACCAACACTCTTTGAGCTTATAAGGAACTTGCATTCAAACGAGTTAGACATAAAAAGGATATAGTTTTTATAACACTTTGAAGCTTTCTACTTCAGGTCTCAAGAAGCTCAAGGTTAAAATGAATACTGGATTTAAACAATAAGGGGAAAAGATTTAGGAACAAATTGAAAAAGAAATCCCATTTTTATAAGTGTCACATGACCTTAAAAATTAGTTTATTTTTGTGCTGTCCATGAGGAGATAAAACTCTAGAAAATAAGTTCTCTTAGATCCGCAGTCTTAGTGTTGTTTATTTTAACTATGTAATGAAGTAAAACATTAAATAACACATTAAGAAAGATTCTTGGACAACCAGAAAAGGATATTATACCTAAACAATCATAATAGCTGGATTTTCAAATTTTTTAGAATTGGCAAAAAGTGAAAGCAGAATCAGACAAAATACTGAAAAGTGTCTATAGGTGGTATTGAGGTACATTTACCATCTTCTCTAGTATGGTTTCTAGTATGAAAGAATGTGAGGAAAACAAACATGTGACACATGCTTATTATAAATTTTACATAAATAAGCTTAACATTTAATTTTAACTAGATAAAGAGCTAGTTGTCTAAAATCAAACAGCTTATTAAAAGTGCCATAGTTTAAAATTAATTTTTGTTCTGATTTGATTAATATCCATGTCAAGTGATTTCTGAAAATACCTATATCTTGTATTAAATCATAGCCATCTATTTGTATAAACAAAGCAGTTGTATTCAGGGCAAAAATTTAACACGGACTACAAAACAGTTTCTGATCTTCTGCCTATTTTGCTTTTAGCAGAGTCTCACTACAGCTGCTGTCACCACAGAAAAGAATGACAACCGGTGATAAAAAATTGTTAATATTAATTGCTTGAAACAACAAAGTTTCATCAGTTTTCCATTAGCTTGAAACAGCATGAGATTCCTCTCAATGAGCATCAGGAACAGCATAAACATCTCTAATGAACCACCTATTATAGACAAAAATATGTATACAGGGAAATTGAATGAACCAAGTATATAGTATATTTCTCCTCTAGAGAGAAATTATGGTGAATATCTGTGGATTCTACAGTGATGGAATGTTATAGTCAGGTCACTCATGACTAGTGCCAGCTCCTGGGCTTGGATGCCCATGCAGCACTACAGGCTTGGGGAACAGTGTCTGCAAAGCTGCCTGGGGGAAAAGGACACTGGGGCATTGGCCAGCAGCAGGAGTGTGCTAATGACATCCTGACTTGTATCAGACATAGTGTGCCCAAAAGGACTAGGGAAGGGGCTTTCCCTCTGTCTTTGGCACAGTTCTGGACCCTTCAGTACAAGAAGGACATGGAGATGCTGGAGCATGTCCAGAGAAGGGCAGCAAAGCTGATGGAACGTCTGGAGCACAAGCATTAAGAGGAGCAGCTGAGGGAGCTGGAATGGTTTAGCCTGGAGAAAAGAAGGCTCAGGAGAGACCCTATTGCTCTCTCCAACTGCCTGAAAGGAGGTTATAGTGAGGTGAGTATAGGTCTCTTCTCCCAATCAACAGAATTTTTATACAGCTAACAAACTGGGTTCATCTTGATGGATAGGACAAAGGGAAGTAATTTCAAGTTGTGTCAGGGGAAGTTTAGAGAGTTGTCAAGCATCAGCATTGACTGCTCAGGAAAGAAGTTTAGTCTTTGTGTCCAAAGACACTTACGAGATATGTACATGCTGTACTTAGAAACATGGTTTAGTAATGGACTTGGCAGTGCTAGGTCAATGTTTGAACTTAAAGGTCTTTTACAATCTTAACTATTCTATGGTTCTATGAACCTTTCGAGTCTGGGGGGAACAGTGGGGAGGGTTGGAGGGGAGGTAGGAAGAAACCTCACCAACTCCCAAGAAAATGAGATAACCTTCAAAAAGTTCTTAAGAAAATGTAGAGAATGTAGTAGATACAAATCAGAGCAGTTTGTGTGAAGACTAAAATATAAAAGTATCCTGCAAAGCATATTGTCTAATGAACCCTAAAGAAAAATCTCACAGTTTCAGAAATGTGTTCTCTTCCATGTAACAGAATACTAGTTATTTGTTTTGCATTTATAAATAAAAATCTTATTTTTTATTTAAAAATGGATCTAAAAGTCTAAGAAAAGTCATGAAAGAGTAGTGCTTTGAAAAAAGATAAACAAAAATCATTCTGAGTTCAAACAGATACTTTCATGGGACCTTTTCTTGGCGCAGGTAAAGGATAGCTTTTCCCACACAACTCCAGTGCTCCAGCTGAGCACTTCAGTGCTGTTCTTGAGCCATAGTCAGGGACTTCTTAACAACTTTACACCTGGACAGCTTGCTCTCTTACCCCATATTACTCTATTTTATCTTCTGTCTGATGGTCACCCCTGCTGTTACTTATTACTATACTGATACCCTTGGGTCTGCTCTTTTTAAGATACAGGTTTTCTTAATTAATGCCTCTCTTGCTGTTCTATTTTTTTTCACTTTTAATTTGTCCATGAACTTTAATTAAGCTCCTTCATCACGGCTCACAGGTTTGGCAAGCTTCATACGTGTGTGTGTATATATATATATATGTATGTATATGCTCACCCAGCAAGATGACCCAAGTTTGCTAACTCTGTTAAAATTCTATTACTTCCCTTGATGTCTTGCATAAGAGTTAACAAAACTAAAAATAGGATAAATAGATTGATTTAGATTTATTGTTTTTAGCATGGAAAGTTAATTATTTACCTTTTTTTAAGGAGAAAATATACTGTGTATAAACATAAACTAGATGAAACTAGATTGTGCATATTCAAATATTTAACACTTACTCTGAATCAAAAAGTCTAATTCTTCCCTAAAAGTCTTAGTCAACAGAAGAGTGCACCCCTTCACTTGTATCTACTTCACCATTCTTTGGTATTTGTCCTTTTCTTATACTTATTCATAGTTAAATTTACTTACATTTAAACAAAAAGTCTCTTAAATGTGACAGAAAAACCAAGTGCATGTGATCTTATAAATATCTACTTGGATTTTCCAGGTTCCTTGGGATTTAAATTTTACCTGTTGAACAGTTTACTGGCTTATTAACAACTTTATCTGTGAAAGCACTGTATTTTATCAAATCAATTCCTTTAGATTATACTGTAAAAAACTTCTTGAATGTTCTTGGCAAATATTCACATTGTTGCTAATAATATCAGATAGTCCTATACATTAAACTAGTCTATGTGTTGCCTTAAGAGAGCTTCGTGCTAGATTCTCTTCAACCTAGCAATATTATAAATTTTCTTTTTTTTGTCTATATAATCTTTTCTGAAATCTTCTATCTCCCTAAGGATTTATAAATACCAAAAATGCAAATCTTGATTACAACTGATCAAAGGTTGGACATTTTGTCCCTGGTTTCCCAGTAAAAGCCTGTGGTATCCTTGTTTCCCAAGGGATGGGACTTCACTTGTTTTTCAGCAGAAACAAGAACAACTCGAAGGATTATTTTGAGCCAAGAACACACAGCACCTCAACTCAGATGGGTTCCCTCTTGTCTTCTGGAGACAACATGGCAGGCTGGATAGAAATGACCTATGCTTGGTACCTGATTTATTAAATTATATTTGGTCCTTTTCAGATGCTCTGTGACGGATACCCACCCTTTTGGTCTGTTATATGAACCCTTATTATATTGCCAGTCTGCCTTGCCTCAGCAAGGCATGCTAAAAGTTACAAGCCCCACTTCTGACCTACACATTGTCTGGGTCATGTATCCCTTGAAGGAGCTAAAATAAAACTTCTTTATTCCTTTGTCAATATGGGGTTTTTTAAATCATATAAATCCTTTGAAATGTACTTGATAACAGTGCAAGAAACCAATCATAAGCTCTTGGTCCTTGAAATGTAGGACAAATGACCACAACCAGAATAAAAATGAGAAGGGTGAGAAATTTCAAGTAACACAAGAAGTTTTTGAAGTGCTGGAGAGGTTCTGTACTGATTTAGTGGTATAATTTGGCATTTCCTGTTTTTCTAAATAATACTACTGAACTAAAACAAACAAACAAACCAACCCCCAACCCAACAAAAGATAACTAGGAACTGGTAACTAGAGTACCGCATGTAAAATCACATCCTGGTAGACTCCTCCCCCCAACAATAATAAAACAACAGTAAAAATAACTACATGTGTAATTCCATAGAAGGCTTAGATTTCCTTTCCACCACACTGAAATACTTATAATTGTAATGAGGAGAAATTCTAGTTGTTTGCCTTAGAAAAGCTGAAATTACCACTCATCATTCTTTTCTTTCATTTACTTCTTTATAAATCATGAATAATTCCACTGAGCCTATTCTTCAGCAGTTAGCTGAGGAGACTAAATACATACAGTAATATACAGTGAATGTTAATGAAAATTGAGTCAACCCATCTTTCTCATAAGTATTTCAAAATCTGTTTTAATTATATTTAAAAATATAGTATTATCTCCATGGAAGAAATGTAATATACCAGTTTGATCTTCAAATGTAGCCTAAGAATATTATAGACAGAATAAATAGAAAAGAAAAGGGCACTCAGAGGTAGAGTAGACTAGAATCAAAGGTTTTTAGATTTCAGAGTGTCTGGATCATAAATTCATGCTTCTGAAAGAATTAAGACAATCTTTTACTTGCAGAATAATATCCAGGTCTTAGGAAAGCCACTGAGAAACATTTTGCATTTTGAAAAATTTACACTTTTAAGAATAGATCTTGTAAAATTCTGGAGTTCAACTTAGTTCTTGGTTGAATTAAAACGAAGAGAAATATTTTCTTGGCTACGTAGAGAGTTATGTAGGTCAGGGTATTTGCATCAGCCTTACATTCTCATATTCATTACTGGTTTTCATGCATCACTGGTGAAGTATAAGAAAAATTCTCAAAATCTGGATACAATCTCTAAGACTGAAAATGTGCTGAGTTAATGATATTGCTCATGGCTTAGAGGGATTTGCAGTTTTTGGAGGCTATGTAAGAGTAGTGTGACATAACTCATTATGGCTTCTGGTGCTAATAACTTATGAGGCAGTCATGTGTATGAGATAAACCCCATAAGTTACTATAGTTTATATCATCTCTCCATTATAACTACAGACATGAAATAGCCCAAATGCAGCCCCTATCCCCGAAATTCCATCATAAAACTGAGTAGATCAGCAGGTCTATTGAGTCTGCTTTTTTCTTTTTCATTTTTGTTTGTTATTCCTGCTTTTCTTTAGCTTCTGTATTCTTTCAATAATTTTATTCTTATTTTTTATTTGCTTTATGTAACTCCTATTTGTTGAAAACAACTATTGAGACAAAATTTCACTATGGTTTATAGTAATCACATTAGTCAGACAGATTTCTGGACACCCTGTTTCCACCAGAAAAATTTATTCATTCACTCTAAGGGCAAAGCAGCTGAAACAGATTAAAAACTCTACTCAGAAGAGAGTAAGACCAAGCTTTTAAACTTAGCCCTGTGCTAGGATGAGCCCAGGGACATACAGAAACAATTTTTTTTTTTTTTTGCTTTCCCTTTGCTATAGGGTGAAGTCATTTTACTGCTGCCTTCTATAATACATCTTATCCTCCCCCTTGTGAATTGCCCTGTTTGGCATATTATAGACAGCAGAATTAAAGTTCCATGTGTGCCTCATGCATGTGCTGTCAATACCCCCCAGAGTTAGTCACTCCAAGTGAAAATCTAACTTGCCACTCCATGTACTTTTCTAGGTTTTAAGGTTCATTATGCTGGCACTGAAGGATGGAGGGGACATGGTTATTCATTTTATTCCTTAATCTTACATGTGGTTAGTCACAATTTTGCCTGTAACATAGCAATTACAAGACAGAGAACAAATCATTACAATGCAATTCAGAATGTTTTCAGAACACATTAAACAATAAAGATAAGAACAAAAGTAGGTGTATGTATACAGCAGTCTGGTTTATGAAAAAATTCTAAAAATAATTGGGATGTGACAACTCTGCATTCCTCTGTGTAGATAACAGCAAGAAAGATGAATTAGAGTGAGCTGCTTAGGACTGTAGATATTCAAAATAGCTAAGATTCTGTCCATGTAGTTCTAAGGAGAAAAACAGAAAGACACAGAAAATAGAAATACAATGCCTCACTTTTTCTCTGCATCTGTGTAAGCCTTAAGCATAATGTGCCCAAACTCTCAGTTGGAAACATTTTGAGAATAGAGATGTAGCTATCAAGTGGGAGGAGGACAGACTCACTGAACGTTTCAGTCTCTTTATACAAGCTTTTTGTTCCAATGATTGGTTGTCATTCTGGGTCATTGCTGATAAAGATCCCACTAGAAGGGAGCAAAAGATTTACACTAGATTAGGCAGTGTCTATGTCATTATGAATTCTTCTCTCAGATTCATGCAGGTGGCATGAAAGTTTATAGGCAGCACATACTGTTGTCTAAATAAAAGATAGTATTTGCTTAGAATTTTACCAGAATTTAAAAGGTAACATCATGTCATATAATGCACAATATATAGAGCACATTTTGTGGAAACGTTTGCAATTTTCAAAAGATACGAAATAGCTAATCTAATTGAATTTGTGTTGCCTGCAAAATGTCAGTTCAAATATCATAAAACATTACTACTGACTTATCTAGAACAGGCTTGCTCTGTTTTTTACAGATTCATAATAAGCAGTAACATCAACTGTAATATAACACGATGCATATTTTAATATATACATAAAACTCTCTTTTGATTTTTTTTTGTTTGTTTGTTTGTTTAAACAAGGTTTAAGAAGCAGCGGTCTTTTTAGACAAGCTTGCTGTTGGTGATTCATCAGTATCTAAATTTCTCAAAACTGAAAAAACTATTTCAACAGCAACAAACCTTTGGAGACTGCAAAATCTTGGATACCCATCACTGTGTCTTTTTCAACCTTGTATTGAGACTTGCCTGTCACAGCTTGTTCAGGTTTGAATTTTAAGGCCCAGATCCATAAAGGAATTGGCTCTGTATTTCAAATTTTGAGTAAAAGAAGTATACAGTATTAGAACTACGATAAGATTTGCAGATCAAATTTGAGGTTTCTGACTATTCTAGCCTATTATCCTCCCCACTAAGCTAGAAAGCCTGCTTGCTCTAACTCCTTGCATTTGGTAGAATGAATATTTTCATCTTGGCCACAGAGCTGATAAAAGACAAGTAGAGAATGTGGACAAATGGAGTAAGTTCCTTGCATTTAATTCAAGTAATCTGTTTCTAGCCTGACAGTGCAGATTTCCAATTTGAACTTAAATCCACCCTGATTAGGAAAAGATCTGCACTTGTTTTTCTCTTTAGTTCAGTGATTTAAACACTACTACAAAGTTAGAGCTGGAGTACTTAATTCCTACAATGTGAATTTCTCTAAAATAGCTTGAGATATCTACAGGAGACATACCTGCCTTTAAGTTAGTCTAAATTGGTTTTTATCAATAGGCAACAGAAACAGGCACTTTTTTGGGTTAATTCAGCTGACACATTTTAGGTGTTTACATCATGTCGAGATAAATCACTCCTTAGTTGTGTAAGTTCTTCACTGACTATAAAAACAGGACTTAGCATAAATGGTTGAGATGTTAGTGCCTAGAAGTTAAACTCCCAGCTTTACTTAATAAAACCTTCTTCAACAGATCTTGGAAAGGATGAGCCAGTGCCCATTTTCTGAAGCATGACTTGGCTTCCAAAGTTTTTGGTTTCAGTCTTGGCATCAGATTAATATATATGTATATAAAAAAAGACAGTTGCCTTTCTTATATTTGGTCTTATTTAAGAGCTCTTTTATTAGCTTTCAGGCACTCAGGAAGAAGGAGTTTCTCATTTATACCTACAACATCCACTTCAAAAGCCTCTATTTTTTAAAACTTGGAATATTTGGGCAAATCTTAAACAGCAAATAATAATGATGAGCACTAATCACTCATTGACTATAAAAAACCTATTTGTGATGCCAGTGTCTGCATTTCCAATGACCACATTTAGTAAGAAGAATTAAATTTCCAGGAGGTTTTTTAAAAAATATATAGAAGATCATTTACAATACTTAGACGCATGGTTAAACTGCCTAGAGGGAAAATGGCTCCATATTCTAGTAAGTAATAGATGCTTCCACTTTTGCAGACTACACTTTGGCTTTGTTTTTGGTTCTCTCTTCCCAGTGAATCAACATGTGCTTCTTGTTTCACCAGTTCTCTTCATTCTTTTTACTTCGCTCAAGAGCGTATGAGTGTATGCACAAACATTTTAAAAATGTTGTTAAGTTTTAAAGGTATTTCTGTCATGAGCATAAATCAAGCCACTTAAACACTATCAAGTGTCAGAAATGAGCACCAAGATCAGCTTATATCTCACCACTTCTTAGGACTGCATTGAATTGCACCCAAGAGTATAATGGTCTGATCTGATGTTTACAGAAAGGCCGTGCTACCCACCATTGACCTCTACCTGAAGCTTCACAAATGGAACAGTCTTTGTATATCTCTGTACTCTTATCATTCTCCTCCTATATCTATGCTAAGGTCGAGTAATGGAGACAAAAAGTAAAAGCTTCTTTACTTGAATGTTGATAGATTCAAGTCAGTTTCAGTGGGGGCAGAGGTTCACAAGCATCTCTGTACAGCTTTAACAAAGCATTACTGTCTGCTGTATTACCTACGAATAACTTCAGGAAGTGACTTCAGGAAGTCATGGCCACTAGTTCTAAAAGTGTGTATGATCAAAAAGTAGAGGAATCTCTGTTGTTAATGTGCAAGACTTCCATCAGGATTTGTGAGGAAGTCTTAATGCCTTTTGTTACCTCAAGAGAACCTGTTTAGGTTTATGATGGAGATCACTGAAATATTTGAGGTTCATTGGTGCTCAGCTCTTGACAGCCTGCAGAGACTTCGTACATTTTGGTGTTCTAAGATTACCCTTCGGGGAAGATTACCTTTTTTGTTTTACATTCTTTGATATTAACTATAATAGCTACCAGGAGAAGTTAGGAGGTATGTGGGAGTAAAGCACTTTATTAGTGACTTCTTGTCCATATAGAAGTGACAGAAAAAAGAGAGAGGAAAATGGAGAAAAGGAGAGATTAGAAATTCAAAGCACAATTATGTAAAGTATGTGTTTTGATTTGAAAATTATTTTTAAAGAAATGGGGAAATAATTAGATATAATTTTTAATTTGACATAGGAATCTTTTTATAGGATATTTTCTTCAGCATGAAATTCTCAGAAACAAGTTCAAAGATTAAATTTACCTGATAAAGTCTAAATTAATCTGCTGACATACATTGCCCTATGAAAAATGGGCATTGTTCTTACATGGCTGTCTGAACAAAACAAAGTAAGGACACAATGACACAAAGTCTTATAACCTAAGAGTAATGCAGTTTTAATACTGCCAACTTCATTTGAAAAATCACGTACTTTCACTTGCATTTCTGTTCTGTCAATATAAAATAATACATAGTGATATCTGCCACCATTTACATTTATTCATCATATGCAGATTGCTTGCCAGTAAAATTCACTGTTCATCAAAATTCCATATTTGATGAACAATGATTCCTTATAATTTCTCCAATAAGCGATATTCCTTGAAACAAAAATGGGCAATCCTAACAGAACTGTTGATATTCCTCTTGTTAAGAATTTTTATACTGTGATTGGTGTTGGTATTTTTTTCCTGAATGAAATTCCCCTGAAACATGTAGGTGCATTCTGTGCATTTTAGACTTCTAAGTTATACGCAGACTTGGTATCATTGTGGAGTGGATGAGGACACCAGGCCAGATATTCTCTTGCAGGAAAAAAAGATAGTCATTAGGATTTCTGTTCATTTCATCATCTATTTTCTCAAAATTTGGAATCTAGAATTAAAACCATAACATGACGAACATTATTTTTCTGAAACTGGTCATTTTTCTTTCATGAATATGGTTTTCACAGTTTCTCTCCAGAGCTGGGGGAAACACAACACCTGTGGATTCAGAGCTGAAAGTCAGGCTGCACTGTGCAAAACACACAGCCTTTTCCTTCACCCCATATTCATGCAATCACTCTTCTCCTTCCATATTAAACTTCAAGCACATATTCCTTTTACACAGATACAACCTACTTTTGTGCTCATCCACCCTCTTCTAAAAGTGTTATATTTAGGCTCTTGTTACTGCTGTTACTGGAGACAATAGCACTACAGATGAAGAGATTGAGCTTTAGAAGCAGCAGTAGCCATGTAGCACTGCATCAGTTTGCAGTAAGTGAGGGAGAAGTGGTGCAACTGTTCAGCTTGTCTGCATTAGAAGAAGAACTTCTCTTTGCTGCCTTTAAAGAAAGAAAGTCAGCCACGTGGGAGCTTACAACAGATTTGGCTTTTCTTCCGACACTGCAATTCTAACTGGTACTTGCTTTATCCAAGTGATTCTGCCTTCCACTCTATGTGCATCATTAATAGGTTTAACATGTTTGGCTCTTGTTAGCATGAGTTCCATATCTTGTATTTGAAAATACTTGGTAATTTACTCTGCTTTCCACCTTTTAAGTCATCCACTAGGAACCATGTGACATTTCCTCCCTACTAATTGTGTTTGTGATGTGTACTTCAAAAGCTTTTCCAATTTGCATTATTTGTATTTCTTTTTATTGTAAGTTCTGAGGGGATTTTTTGGCATGAGTAAGCTGTTTTTCCACATTTTCTCTATGTCTAAGATGTATCACTCTTCTACTCTGTAGCTTCATGTTCTCCCTTGTTTTCTAGGTACTTAAACCTTGTTATTTTCAGTATCCTCTCCCTAAGCTGCTGAGATGATATTTTTTTCATTCTTTGAGGAATTTTTCCTCTGTCTTGAACTCCTTGAAATACTGAGGGAGGAAATAAACTGAATTTCTTCAGCTTTACATATGAATATTTTTTCTCACTTCTTACCTCTTCATATTTTAAAACTTACTGAATATATCTGCTTATATTACCTTACAGTACACAGGCCATTATGCAATGATACTCTGGATAAGAGTACACATTCAAAAATGTTATCAGAAAGATGTTTTGATCTATCTAATATCTTTAGAACTTTGAATGTTTTAATAAAAATTGAATCTTTGTTCAAGATGATGTCTCTTAATACTTAAAAACAAGAAAGCAGTTTTGTTCTGCCTCATCCAGAGGTATGCATCAGTATTAAACTTGCTTTTCTTGCCATATTTTGAAGCCAAATTATTATGCTTTCTCAGTCTTCAGAAGAGAAGATTTCATAAATTTAGTACATCAGAAAAAGGCTACATTCTACTGAATCTGGTTAAAGCTCACGGACTGCCTGAATCTATGACACATCTAAAGAAAAGTTATTTCTTTGCTTCCTCAAGAAGTTCTGAAAACAGATAAATCCCATAGCACAAGATAGAAACCATCTAAATAAAAGACTAGATTACCTGAATCCATTTTTGTCCCTGAGATTCATTTCTTCCACTTTTTATATTTATTTTAGTGTAGCATTATAAATAAAACAATCAGCAAGTCAGTGGGAACTATAAGGCAGTCTGAAGATAACTAGCCAGATGACTCTCAACAAACTGTAGATCATGCCTACTGAACCATAAATGTTGAAAGCAAATGTAAACAAAAATTGTGAGAAGCCACTAAATTATTTGGACATGATAAAGTACCAAAATTTAATGGCAGATATAGCATGTGCCTGAATATATCCCAATTATATTAAGAATGGTTTCGAAATGCTGCTTTTCATCATGTTTCTTCCATTCTTCAGTCGGTAGTGGTGACCAACATCAGCCACTATTAAAGAGTCTTCATGCATGTAAAATAATATGATTTCACAATGATTACATATTCACTCTACAGCTGGCTGAGTTTTTACATCTCCATTTGTCATTGACTATTGTGTCCAATTAAATGATTAGCTTTTAAAAACTGCTGCACATTATGAGAGTGAACTTGTGTTCCATTGCACTGAGTGATGCAGAAACAAACTCATTACAGCATGTAATTCACCCATATTAAATAACAAACAGATGGCTGCTGTAAATGAGAGCTGCTTTTTCTCTTCAAAAGTGCCAGGAAAAAGGTGTTTTTATTTATCTTTGTTTCCAGCTTCTTTCTGTTTTCTTGACAAGTGGGCAGCTGGTTGCTGAGGTTTTCAATTGGTGCAGAAGAATGAAAAGCCTGTTTCCATTAATTTCCCCATAAAATAAGTCTTTGAATCATTCCTGTTATAAATGCATGTGCAGTAGCAAGCTGCTGCTTGATTAATTCACTTATTATGAAGATTTCATCTTTTATAAGAGGGCCTGCAGGTAATTTATCTTGTTTAGTAAGATTAGAAAAATGTAATTATCTTGATACCTTTGGACCCCTCTCATTTTAATTGTGTTCCCATAAATTTCAAACATAAAGATGGGATTTTTTTTTTTGCACAAATGTTCCAACATGTGGTAGAAAAATGTGTTGTAAGATCTGCATAAAAACTTATCAAGTAAAATGCATTTAGATTATACTATTAAGGGAACACATACTAATAAAACCAGTATACGTCTGTGGAAGCATATACAAATATCTGAATTACTGGTACCTTGGTCACAGGATTTTAACAGTTGGAGCTGGATGAGGAATGTCAGGATTTAAGTTCTTTATTCTTCCTTTTTTTAATTGATAAAGCATTTCACCAGGGAAATATAAAATCTATTCTATTTTCACTAATAAAATTAAAACTGTGCAAGTCTTCATGTGTAACATCAATAGTAAAAAATAAAAAGGAAACATATGAGCTGACATGTATACGTAACATCAGCTCCTCTGTCTCCAGTACCATTTAGAAGTTTTCTCCCTCCTCTCTGCCTTACCTTCTCTTTGAGTAAAAATTTAAAACAAATCAACGTCCAGAAATCTTTCTCTTCAATGTATTTTTGTTTTCTTGAGGCAGTGATTGGCATAATTTGTTTGGTTTAGGTTTATTTATTTATCTCTCTTGTATATTGCATTTTTTAAATTAATTTATTTAGTTTCAGTTTCTGTGGTTCCAGAAGAACTATTTTCTTTAGTTTATTACTTGGTTTCTAGCAACCTCTTGATTCTTCTACCCATCCAAAAAAAAAAAAAAAAAAAAAAAAAAAAAAAAAAAAAAAAAAAAAAAAAAAGTTAATTAACAATTTGGCATGTGTTCCTTTTTAATAATAATTTTAATTTAGAGTGGTAGTGATGGTAAATTTGCATAAAATAGATTTATAGCAATATGGGGCAATCGCACCATGGGTCACTCAGCTCAGTCACGTGCCCTTGTTTGGCCTGGGATAGAGTTAATTCTCTTCTTCTTACTAGTAGCCCACACAGTGCTGAGTTTGGGATTCAGTGGAAGCATGTTGACAACTTCGACAACTTCACTGAGGTTTCAGTGGTCCCTCAGTGGGGCTTACCCTGAGCCAAGGACTTTTTCAGTTCCCATTGAGCAGGGGCACAGGAGGCTATGAGGGACCACAGCCAGGACAGCTGAGCTGAACTGGCCAAAGGAATATTCCATACCATAGGACAACAAGCCCAGCATACAAACTTGGAGGGCTTGACCTGGAGAGCTCAGAGACAGCTGTGGCGCAGGGACAATGCTCAGGGGCTGAGTGTTGGTCAGCAGGTAGTGAGTAATTGTATTGTGCATCTCTTGTTTCTCCTGGATTTTATTCCTTTCTCCCTCTGCCCTGCTTTTCATCTCAACTATTGCTATTATTATTATATTTATTTTATCTTAATTATTTTTTTTTCTATCTCAGCCTAGGAGTTTCACTGTTTTATTTTCCAGTTCTCCTCCCCATCCAACCTGGGGAGTAGGCAGGGGGAGAAATGAGAGAGCAAGTGGCACTGTGTTATTTAGCTGCCAACAGATCTATTAAGATTTGAGTGTCATATGCCTTTTAACATTAAAATGAGACAAAAAAATCTTCTCAGTGTGTTCAGAGACAAGTATTTGCAGGACTCTGCATGCATATCTTCTCAGCTCTCCAGGGTCTCTAAAGCAGTGGTTTGAGTGCCAGTGAACTGAACACTGTAAGGGACATAAATGTACACATCTGATGCAGCAATGTGTAAGGAAAGCAATTTTACAGAACAAGAGTTCAGACAGTAAAGAGACCTATAAGAATATGCAAACTGTACAAGGTTGAAGCCATGAAACTGAGAAATGTGTACAGATGGCTGAAACATTTCAAGTCAGGTGAGACTAGCAATTGTGACAAACCATGATCTGGGAGACCTGTGTCAGCAGCAACACACATGAATGCTGAAAAGGCTTAGCAGCTCATTAGGGAAGACTGAGGAATAACCCTTAATGACCTTGCTACTGCTTTAAATTGCAGTTCTGCATCAGTACACTGAATCCTGCAGTGGTCTTTAGAATTCGTTCGCACCAGGTCATATGAAAACATCCTGGGACATGCACAAACTTGTGACGTTACTCTTCAAATCTAAACTTAAGAGATAAAGAGATATGCTCAGTTATAACAGATTTTACCACTGCAAGTACATTTTTTATTTTTAACAAACTTTTTTCTCAAATATCATGTATGGAAATATGTTTCATATTGCTTATATGAATAATATTTAAGCATTGTGTTCTAATAGTCAAGGAGTCTAACTAAGGCAGAGATGTAATTTAAATACACACATATATATATTTTGTGGTGCAAAAGACACGGTATTCTGTGAAGAAAATAGAAGTCCACTGAGAGTGTAAAGGTGTTTCATTAGTGTAATGGAGAAGATAGTTGAAAACTTACATTTCTCCACATATTTTGCAGATAAATTACCAACTAAAAGTGTGTGCTCTACATATTTTATCAAAACATAATTTAAACTGCTGTAGATTCTACAAGCTTAAAAACTATATTTTAGTCTGTCTGATGTATATTTAATGGAATACTTGGGTTCTGGTACTGTGTGGTTATAATACTTTCTAATTGACAATTACAGAAAGGATGAAGGTTTACTTACAATTAAAAGTGAATGTGTTCTTTCTTATCTCTGGAGTTAGGAGATAAAAGCCAGTTGATGCAATTATTTAATAAAGGACAGATAAATAATCTGGTGTGCAGGATACATAAGATACTATGACAAACAAGAATTTTGTACTAACAGAAAACTGGAATGCAACTGGTCCTTAAAATAAAAAGCAGCCTCCTGGATCACAGCAAGGCTTGATCTTTCACAATGTGTAGCATGTGCTTCAAGGTAAAATCTTAACACCAAAAATTTACAGCCCTGGGTGCAATCAGCCTTTAGAGTAAGATCATGGCATAACTTCAGTTTTAACAATTTCTTTTGAAAGGTCTAAACAGAGATTTGATTAAGAGTAGCAAAGCTTGGATAGATAAAGAAGCATATTGTCAAAAGGAAAAAAGAAAGATAATTGAGTGGAACATTATAAGAATATGTGAATACAATAATTCTGTCTTATTCTGAATGATGAGAACTGAATATAGACCTGTATTTTCTAGTATTATCTGGAGTTAAGCCTGAGAACTTGAGTATGTTTGGGGTTTAAACCTATATTTCATATGTTTAGAGCATAATCCAAACTCAACTTCACTTTCTGGAAATGCTACCATTTAGGTGACATTTCTATGACTTAGACCTGCAGTATTCCAAAAGATTGTGGAAGAAATGTGGAAAGTCAGCATTTCATAACTGAAGCTACTTTAGATATTAGTCTGTAATCACTAATAGTATAAAAAAAGTCTTTTCAAACTTTGCCCACAAAATGCTGCTTCAGTAATTCATTAACTTCTTTTAATGAAACAACATCTCATTGCTATTTGGGAAGAAACTAATCTCCTTTCCAAAGAGTTTGCATAATGTATTGAAAAAGAAGTGACTGCAGAATCTGCTGATCATACTTTTGAGGATTCCACATAGGCTGGGTAAACTTTTATCTAACACTATTGAGAAAACTATATATACACAAAATTGCCTGCTCAGGCATTTATTACAGACTAAGAACAAAATATGTTTAGGTTGCAACTTGCACTCCTGTGTAGCAAACACTGAAATCTTAAGTTTAACCAAAGAAAATTAACACTTTCCCTATGCTCTCAATTGTCACCTCTCTTGTCCAACACAAATGTTGTATCAAATGTGGGGATTACTTAAAGCATATCATAACAATCTTTCATAGAGTCTGTCAGGTATAGGGAGTCAAACTGCCTTGAAAAATTAGAGGACTGGGAAATCACCAACTATATGAAGTTTAACCAGGAAAAATGCTAGATTCTGCAGCTGGGATGGGGCAACACTGGATGTACACTGTTGGGGAATGAGATGCTCAAAAGAAGTGCTGCAGGAAGGGACCTGGGGCTCCTGCTCAAGGGAAAATTAAACATGAGTCAGCAATGCCCTGGCAGCCAGGAGGGCCAACCCTGTCGGGGGGGCACCAGGCACAGCATCACAGCCGGGCAAGGGAGGGAGGGATTGTCCTGCTCTGCTCTGAGCTGGGGCAGCCTCACCTTCTCTGCTGGGGGCAGGTTTGGGCACCACAATATAAAAAAAGGTACTAAGATGTTAGAGAGTACCCAAAGGAAGACCATGAGGATGGTGAAGCATCTGGAAAGGAAGACATATGAAGAGTGGCTGAGCTCATTTGGTCTGTTCAGTCTGGAGAAGAGGAGGCTGAGGAGAGACCTCACTGCAGTCTGCAACTTCCTCATGAGACAGGAGCAGCAGGCACTGATCTCTTCTCTCTAGTGACTAGTGAAAGAACCCAAGGCCACAGTCTGAGCTGTGTCAGGACAGGTTTAGGTTGGACACCAGGAAAAGGTTCTTCACACAGAGGGTGTTTGGGCACTGGAACAGGCTCCCTAGGGAAGTGGTGTTGTGAACCGTTTTAAACACAGAAGAGCAAAGAAAACTAAGTCTCTGTGAGTAAAACAGAAAGACTTTTGAGGGTTCAAAATGTTCCCAAAAGACAAGAGGAAAAAAGAAATAAAAAAAATAACTGTTGATGCATAAAAATCGATATATTTTAATTTAATATTAAGACAAGGGAAGGGAAGGGTGCGGGAAGGGAAGGGTGCGGGAAGGGAAGGGAAGGGTGCGGGAAGGGAAGGGAAGGGAAGGGTGCGGGAAGGGAAGGGAAGGGTGCGGGAAGGGAAGGGAAGGGTGCGGGAAGGGAAGGGAAGGGTGCGGGAAGGGTGCGGGAAGGGAAGGGTGCGGGAAGGGTGCGGGAAGGGAAGGGAAGGGTGCGGGAAGGGTGCGGGAAGGGAAGGGTGCGGGAAGGGAAGGGAAGGGTGCGGGAAGGGAAGGGAAGGGTGCGGGAAGGGAAGGGTGCGGGAAGGGTGCGGGAAGGGAAGGGAAGGGTGCGGGAAGGGAAGGGAAGGGTGCGGGAAGGGAAGGGTGCGGGAAGGGAAGGGTGCGGGAAGGGAAGGGTGCGGGAAGGGAAGGGAAGGGTGCGGGAAGGGTGCGGGAAGGGAAGGGTGCGGGAAGGGTGCGGGAAGGGTGCGGGAAGGGTGCGGGAAGGGTGCGGGAAGGGAAGGGAAGGGAAGGGTGCGGGAAGGGAAGGGAAGGGTGCGGGAAGGGAAGGGTGCGGGAAGGGAAGGGAAGGGAAGGGAAGGGAAGGGAAGGGAAGGGAAGGGAAGGGAAGGGAAGGGAAGGGAAGGGAAGGGAAGGGAAGGGAAGGGAAGGGAAGGGAAGGGAAGGGAAGGGAAGGGAAGGGAAGGGAAGGGAAGGGAAGGGAAGGGAAGGGAAGGGAAGGGAAGGGAAGGGAAGGGAAGGGAAGGGAAGGGTGCGGGAAGGGAAGGGAAGGGAAGGGTGCGGGAAGGGAAGGGTGCGGGAAGGGAAGGGAAGGGAAGGGAAGGGAAGGGAAGGGAAGGGAAGGGAAGGGAAGGGAAGGGAAGGGAAGGGAAGGGAAGGGAAGGGAAGGGAAGGGAAGGGAAGGGAAGGGAAGGGAAGGGAAGGGAAGGGAAGGGAAGGGAAGGGTGCGGGAAGGGAAGGGAAGGGAAGGGTGCGGGAAGGGAAGGGAAGGGAAGGGAAGGGAAGGGAAGGGAAGGGAAGGGAAGGGAAGGGTGCGGGAAGGGAAGGGAAGGGAAGGGAAGGGTGCGGGAAGGGAAGGGAAGGGAAGGGAAGGGAAGGGAAGGGAAGGGAAGGGAAGGGAAGGGAAGGGAAGGGAAGGGAAGGGAAGGGAAGGGAAGGGAAGGGAAGGGAAGGGAAGGGAAGGGAAGGGAAGGGAAGGGTGCGGGAAGGGTGCGGGAAGGGAAGGGAAGGGAAGGGAAGGGTGCGGGAAGGGTGCGGGAAGGGTGCGGGAAGGGAAGGGTGCGGGAAGGGTGCGGGAAGGGAAGGGTGCGGGAAGGGAAGGGAAGGGAAGGGAAGGGAAGGGAAGGGAAGGGAAGGGAAGGGAAGGGAAGGGAAGGGAAGGGAAGGGAAGGGAAGGGAAGGGAAGGGAAGGGAAGGGAAGGGAAGGGAAGTTAGGAAAAGCTAAGGTTACTGGGATGCAGCAGTCCCATCCCCCAGCTACTGGAGCAGTGCTTGATGGCTGGGGCCACACCTCGAGGCGCTCTCACCGCAGAATGCAGGATCAGGGTGGAGATCCCACAACTCACTCCTCACTACGGTCCAGGATCAGGGGATTCTCCCCAACCTCCAGGAGTCCTCAGGGTGTCTCTCAGCAGGCAATGATGGTGGGGGGGGAAGGCAAAGGGATTTTGCCCCACACTTTCCCCTCTACATTTTGCACCAATTTTGCCTTCCTTTTTATGGGCCTCAAGGCATACTACTCACAGTCCATCCCATATGTAGCTTTCAGGTGTTCAAGAGTAGTTATGATAAGCAGACACAATGAAGAAGTACTTTTTGAAGACTTTCTCTTATTATCAGGCTCTTACAAGAGGTCACACACACCAAGCCCGGCAGAATTCAAGAAGTATTTGGACAATGCTTTCAGGCACATGAAGTGGTTTTTGGGGATGTCCTGCCCAGGGCAGGAGTTGGACTGGATGATCCTGATGAGTCTCTTTGACTCTGGATATTCTGTGATTCTGTGAAACAATTCATTGTAGCCTGTTATTACATGTATCTCATACATAGATATATTTTATTCCCCATATGTACAGCTCACATATGTGTCTGTGTATATGCATGTGTATAAACACTCCAAAGATCAATTACAATATTTCTTTAAGAACAAATCTTTAGTTTATTATTAATATGATTTAAAATAAGAACGGGGAAAAAAAAACCCAAATACAAACCAACCACATGGCTGGAAATAACCCCAAGACAAAATTCAGTACTAACCAGCAGCTGTTTCCTCTCCTTTCTCCCAGCTCAGAAAAACTGGTCTTGTAATGAGTATAGGGAGATAATAGAACACCATATCTAGCTGCCTGGGGATTGTATATGACACTTTATATATACTGCAGTGTTTGTCTTTGTTCACAGTTGCCTCTTCTGTTTTATGTCTATAAGAGCCTACCATTGACTTGTCAGTGGTGACTCAGAACACTTGGTTGGAGCTTCATGTAGTTGCATCAGAGAGTAGAGGTCAAGGGCTTGTTGTCCCAAGGGACACTGGTGGACAGGAGTGTCCCTCAGCTGTCTGGATGGAGAACAGCAATGTTCAAAGCCTTCATCAATGACAGTGACAGATCAAGTGTGCCTTCAGCAGGTTTGTCGATGATGTGAAGCTTAGTGGTGAGTCTGACACACCTAAAGAATGGGACACCATCTGGGAGGACCTGGACAAGCTCAAGAAAAGGGCTTTTCATGAGGTTTAACAGGGCCAAATGCAAGATGCTGCATAATGGCTCAGGGTAACACCTGGTATCAACACAGACTGGGGAAAGAGCAGATAGAGAGGAGCCCTGGGAGAAGGACTTGGGGGTGCTGGTGGGTGAGAGGCTGGACATGACCTAGCCATGGACATTCCCAGCCCAGAGAGCCAAACGTGTCCTGGGCTGCATCCAGAGCCCCGTGGGCAGCAGGGCCAGGGAGGGGATTCTGCCCCTCTGCTCTGCCCTGCTGAGACCCCACCTGCAGGGCTGCATCCAGCCCTGGGGGCCCAGCACAGGAAGGATGTGGACCTGAAGGAGTAAATCCAGGGGAAAAAAGAAACTTACACACATTCAAACCCTCAAGCCTTGTCAAAATTTAGAATAAGCTCACCTCCCATTCTGTGAAGAGATTTTTTTTCAGAAGTCTTAAGCCATCTGTATTGTAAAGTGGATCTTAGCACAATTTTTGTTAAGAGAGTTAATTATATTTTACTATATATTGAAACTGTTCTCTGACAAAGTGAAATATTGTGAACTCACCTAGAATTTATTTTGGGTAGTGATCATTTAACAAGACCATTAAAGCTGTCTTCAAAATTTTAGAAGCTCACTCAGGCATAAAGTTCAGTTCTGAAAGAATTAATTCTGTACCGTTTTTTCTTTTTTAAAGTGCATTATCTAAGCAATAAGAAAATCATAAGTTTATTATATATAGGTATAAAGAGTATTATTATCATTTGTTAGAGAAAAGGCTGCTTAAGATGACAGAGATATCAAATATTAAATTCCCTTTTAGAAGATAATTTTCACAAGTTTACCATTAGAATTGTAATGCAAAATAGAAGGAAAAGATGAATTATAAATATCTCAATTATTAATAAAACATTAGCTACTTGGTTTTCTTACACTAAGGTGTTTTTAAGCTAACACTGATTTTACACTAAGAAATAGTTTAGTTAACCTGATGGTTTTATGTTTGAAAAGCATTATGTCAGGTTCTGCCAGGTTCATATATTTCCTTTTTCTGTGTCTTACCAACAATTTTCTTCTGGCGTGGTAGGACTGTGCTGAACTACAGTACGAATGAAGACAAACTCTCCATCAAAAAGACTCAATCCTGCAGCTGCATTCACATGTGCAGGTCCTCTGCTGCCTTGGAACTCTACTAGGATGAAGGGAACTCATGCAAAGCTGCAAGGCAGTTGCTCAAGATTTCTCTCAAGCTTTTTTGAATACCTTGTACTTTCTCTCTCATCAAAACACTTCCATGTTTCTG
This sequence comes from Prinia subflava, assembly GCF_021018805.1. Classification (NCBI taxonomy): domain Eukaryota; kingdom Metazoa; phylum Chordata; class Aves; order Passeriformes; family Cisticolidae; genus Prinia; species Prinia subflava. Next base: position 55,715,864 of record NC_086249.1, read on the forward strand.
CTTGATGATTTTTTTTTTTTTTAGTGGCTTAAAAACACACTAAGCTTTTTCTTTTCAAGTGACCAGTAGTATATTGCAACTTTTGTCTGAACAAAGGTCCAGCTTTCGAACATGACAGAGGATCATTTTTTCCATAAAAACCAGTTATAGACACAAGAATGAAAGCACTGGTTGATATTTTTAACACCATCAACTTTTCCCTGTAGAGTCAATGTCCACTCCTCTAAAACTCTATGTGAAATTCTTATTCTTCTCCAATCAACCAAGACTTGGTGTGCAGAATGATTTCTGGAATCATCCGGTCTGGGTTTTACAATTACAAGAAGATAAAACATCCTTCATAACAAGAAAAATATTGTAATCATCATTCTAAATTATAAATTTGATTTTAAAATTCTTGTTGGTTTAGTGGAATGTACACTCCTGAGAATTCTCATCTGCAGTGAGGATGCAGGCATGAAGAGGAATTGATGCATTTGTTTAGTTCATCATATCAATTTCATATGATCTGCATGTGAAAGAGAATGATTTGAGTTATTTCATTATTTATTCCAAGCAAAGCCAAGGATAAGGGTCTGGGAAAAGGAGAAGCTTCTAGTGTGTATGGTGCTATATTTTGCTGCAGTTTGTCATACCAGAATACTGCTCTTGTCCTGCTGAGCAGTGCAATACAGCAGGACATTAACTTTTAGCTTAACAGTTCATTACTATCTGGGGATATGTTTAACATTTTATTAAATTTCATAGGGGCGATTTTATTCACTAACTATTTATTTTCCCCTAGGGCTGAGCACAACAACCAAATACCCTTAAAGGCACAAAAACAATACACTGGTGTTTCAATGTGTTAGTTGAATGCATTATCTAATGCATTTCTTAATGTAACTCCTGCAAATCCATTAATGACATTGTGATTTTTGATGTCTTAAAAGCCTACCTGATGTTTTTGGGGAGACAACTATCTATCTCTAGAAATGAGACAAAGTTTCAGAAATTGTGTAAAATAGCTGAAACAGTTGACCCAAGCAAACCTGAAATCCTCTAAAAAATGCATGAAGTTCCAAAGGAGGACATTGCCTCATACTAGAGATTTTTCTTTTCTCCAGGAGTGCAGTAGAGAGAATCACTGCTGCCTAGGACACCTGCAAAAGAGTAAACTCAAAATAATTATTTTTAGTTACACCTAAGTTTTTTCTGTAGTTGTTTCTAATGAATACTAGTGTAGTGCCTAAATTAGCCTTTAGAATGGATTAGCCTTCTCAGATTACCTGATAATGAGTGATACAGGAGACAATTAAAACAAATATCAAAACAGAAATAAGTGCAAGCAGTCAGAAGAAAACTTAAAAAAGAGAAGTCTTAATGTTCTTAAACTGTGAACCAGGCATGTAGGAAGCCTATAGGTACTAATATATTTAACTATTAATTTACACTAATATATTTAACTTTTAATTCAAGTGGAGTTAGAGTTATATTTGTGTGACTTGGTTTTGGTTTTAGTTTTATTTGCAATTTTTCTTTTTTTCAGTTGGAAACTTTTTAGCTAAGCATTACTCTTTGTCCATTTCTAATCCCATAACTAGGCATGGGAAATGTCTTTAGATATACCCAGCAGACTCATATTTCATGGCATGAGCTACTGGGGTTTGTGTTTGTTGGGGTTTGTTTTGTTTTGGTTTGGTTTTGTTGGTTTTTTGGGTGGTTGTGTTTTGTTTTTTTTTTTCTTTTTTTGGGTGTGAGAGATAAGTTGTTATAAAGGTGTTAATAACTTTATATTATACTACAGAAGTGTATAAGGTATCTTTAAAATGGATGGCTGCCATGAATGATATGCATGATATTTATCTACAGCTTAGTTTATGAATCACATGCAAGGCACTACAGAATGATTATTAAACGTTTGTTGTTCACCACTTCCTTTGCTTCATCACTGCATCACAGTCATGCTGCACCACAATGATGCAAAACTACTTCAGATTTCCTGTCCTGTTTTTCAAAACCAAAGTGATGAAGATCAGTAACATATCATCAACTTGCACTTCACTGACACTACAGACCATACCCATTATGGTATTTCAGGTCAATAATTCCCGAACTAAGAAGGATTAATAGGATTTATGACCCTCTTTTCAGCTGCATGTAGCACAACCAGTACTAATTATATTTTCATTAACCTCTGTGGCTAGCTCATGTACTAATAATTTAGCCCTGTTATGGCTTAATCCAATGTTTTACATGTTCAATAAGGTGACTACACAAACAAAAGCTATATAAATAAATCCTCATGGCCAAATCATGACTGCTCTATTGAAGGAATCCTTGTAAAATAGCTGCTGCTTCTAGAATCTCCCAAGGTCTGGCCCATGCACTGATCAGCTTTATCTTGGGTCTCTGGGTGAATTATTCCCCAGTCAGAGGCATTCCCCCATCAGAGAGCCAAAACATTAGTTAAATACAATTTAGTTTCATAACTTGCAATGCTAAATGATTCCTATGCAAGTTGCTTTATAATGGTGAAGTCTATACTTGCACTTCAGGAGACGTTAGAGCCACAATTTCAAGAACTAGTACAAGCGTATCTCCTAAATACTTGTGGAAAGCTGTGTTTCTGGGACATACATCTGCACTGCATTGTGACCTCCACTATTCACTCCCGTATCCACTGAATTACTTCCAGGTATCTATGTTGCCAGAGGGAATAAGGAGTACACAGGAGATGTAGTTCAGCTGCCAGTAATAACAGTATTATTCACTATGATTGCCATCTCTTGCCACTTTCCATTCCTAAGCAGAGTCAGAGCCAACTGGACAATCATGAATGCTGTTTCTGCAGTGAAAAGAGGAGTGGAGGCTGAATTCAGCCCAGATTGCATCAAGTCCCAAGAAAGAAATGCTGTCCCACCACCCTTCTCTTATTCTGTGCTTTCACTCCCTCTCTGCAGCAGTCAAACATCAGCTCCTTAATAGTTGTGTGGCTTTTTATTATTTGACTAAAGTCACATCCATTTAATCTAAAAAGGTTAACAGGTCCATCCCCCAGTCCTGTTTAACCCAGAATATGAAAATAAATTGACATGGGAACCATAATAGCTAAATTGATATGGAATTTAGAATTAATGCTATGTGAGAAGTACTGAATGTTTTATGTTATTTGTATTTTTAATTCAGCACTAATCTCCAACACTGTCAAACATTAGATTTTAATATATGTTCACTGAAGTAAAATATAGTGAAATATGCAAATACAATACCAAGAGGTATTTTAAAGTCATTTTCTAAAGTGCTTTCCCATCTGATGAGACATAGGGGAAGAAATCTCTCTCTTGCAATTTGGTTTGGTAAGACAGCAACTTCTCTTACTCTCAAAGTACAGGGAGTCAGTTTTTCATGGAGATAAATCTAGATTTAAATTGAAATCTAAGATATACCTTTAATCTAAGGATTGCAGCAGTTTCAGTGATGCTTCACAAGAGCGAAGTCATACAAACTCCCATTCATCCACCCAAAGTTTTATAAGTTTAATATGCAAAGTTTTATCATTGCTAAAATTTCTAGGGCGTAAGTCATCTGCCAGACTCAACTGCTTTTCTAGGCTGCTGATTCTTTTTGATACAAAATTACTGTTCAATCTAGATTGTTGGTAATTCAGCTCAGGCACCGCAGGCAGGTCCATCTATTTCCTGAAGACAAAAAAGTGTGGAATTTGGTAGAACATGATAAAGTGACCATTACATTTTGTCAGACCAAAGGTACATTTCATCTAACAGAAACTGTTTGGTCTCTTTTCTGCTTCTGACATGCCAATGGAATCCACAAAAAAAAAGGCCTACGGTAAATGTAAACACAATCTGTACATCACCTTGATTATAGCTCCCAAGCTCCCCATTATTTTTGGACAGTGCAGTACTTTTGGAATAGCTGCTCCAAATTCTTCCTTTCTTCACTTTACTTGGATGGGTTCTGTGTCTGGTCATTGCCTAGATCTTTTATTGCCTGGGCTTTCTTACCCTTTGATTTCCATCTCTTTTTTACACTAGCTACTGGAACACTATCTACAGTTTTATCTTTCCTAACTGCATACCTTAACCAGAATATACACTTTAGTGGAGACTGAAACAAAAGATTGCTGACATACAAAAATACACCCCAAAAACCGTAAAAGAACCAACAACCAACCAACCAAAAATCCCAACAAGAAAAACATTCAATGGAGTAAAATAACTATAAATCCACAGATAACTCCAATGCAGTAATCCTTTATTCATAGAAATATTGCAAAAAAAAAAATCTGCTGGTTACAAAACCTAATTAGCCGAAACAGGAACTACTTTATTTTTTTCACCTATTGGTATTGGAGAAATGCCCTATAAACTGCAATGGGTGAATAACATTCTCTGGTAGTCACATACATGCTGACATGAACACATATATTCTTATAACAACCTAGAATTTTTTCTGATCAGCTCAAAGGAAATAAATTTTAGAGTATTGTGCTAAAAATCATCTTCCATCAGACAAATTATTGTATTGACCCACCATCTCTGGATAAAGTTAGAATTCATCAGCTTCTGGAATTGAAAATGATCAACAGTCAACGATGGAACAACTGGAATGTAAGTGGTCTTCCATGGAATTTTTTCTGTGATTTTAAATTTTAAATCCCAAAATGCTAATTTTGGTCTTCATAATTTTAATCTCTATTCTAATGTTCCAAAGTACTATGGAGACATAGAATAAGTCAGTGAGTAAATCATCTCATATGCCATTCAAATAATTCTGGTGATAGCTGTACTTCATTAAGAACCTCGTTTCCTTTAGCATGCTCTTCTCCCTGTAATTTCTCAATTTCAAGCTGATATTATTTGTTGCAGATAAACAAAGGGAATATTTAATTTCACCTGATTCCTCCATATGTACAATTTTATTGTACATATGCCTCAAAGTTTCAATATCATCTGCCTAATCTACACAAAAAAATACCTGAAGAAAAACTAAAAATATTACCCTAAATAGTATGTGAATATATTTAATGTCCTAGACAGCTCAGTTGTGATTAGAAGCCTGTTTTTACGTTAATGAATTTAAGCCTGGTCCTTTACTTTCTGTCATGGGAACTTAGACACTAATCTCATATGTTGCGATCTAAATTTAGGTGTGTATACTTTGGAACTACATAATGGCCTCAATTTATTCTCTAAAATTTGAATCTTAATAGTTACTCAGATAGATATGTATTTTTACATTCACTTTAAACTAGCATTTATTGAAGTTATAATACCTGAAAGTTTCTTTTTTCTTTCTTTTTTTTTTAATAATATTTGAATCTGATTATTTCTCCTTTACCACAGTCCTGTTGCTAAAGTGACTTCCTATTGAGTTAACCATAAATTGCTGTGTGAAAGCATATAGATCTTAAATACTTAGATAGTATAAGACAGTACCCTGTTTTCATGATTGTTTAAATGCTTAGTTTTGACTAGGGTTTTTTGGTTTGGTTTGGGGTTTTTTTCTTATAGTTAAAATTTTGCAACAAAATTTTCAGTTTCTTAGTAGAAGCCTTCCTTTTAGCTGCTACGCATTAAAGTAAGCATATTGCCAAATTTCTCCTCTTTTTTTCCTATGGAAAAACTGAAAAATATTTTACTTTCTCATTATATGTAGGGTTCTTACTTCAGATTATTTATGCACATGTTAATATTTCTGCTTCTGCTGTTGAATTATAATAGATGCCAGTGGCTTCACAGTGTATCAGGCTTTTCTATCTTGTACCCAAACACAGCAATAACTGTGAAAGATTTTAAATATATGTGAAACTGGCAAGTATATTTCCATTCAATGGAAATTGTGCAAGGCAAGCAAAAAATTCTAAATTCTAGAGGTCTTTCCCTCTTCTTTACACTTATTTTTCAAAATGACTTCATAAAAGGCCTTTTCCTAGTACCAAAGCTAAACACATGGCACAGTTACAAGATTTTGCTCAACTGCTGTTGTTGTGCCTCCAAATGAAACTATTTAATGAATGACTACATTTAGAAACTTTACAATTAAAACACATGAGAGAGACACACTTTTTGGGGATAGACAGACAAGTACACTCTAGATAAGAATGTCCAAGTATTAGCCTTGAGTTTGTAAGATTTCAAAAAAAGTCCAGATAAGAAATACTGATTTTTCTAAGGATGACTACTTTTCATGAGGAGACCCTCAGGACTCATAAGCTAGGAAATTACTTAAAATCTTCAGAAAAAATAAAGGACAAGCAGCAACTGTTTGCATGTATGTGCCTTCAGTGAATTCCTTAAATGACCACTGTTTAGCAGAGAAGCTAAACCATTCTCTTTATTCACTTCTTCTCTCTGCTGAAATTACTAGAACCAGTGAAAACTGACATTGTTTGTTAGAGTGTTGTTTTTGTTTTGGGAGACTAGTGTAAGAATAGCAATTAAATGGCAATGACAGTATTGGCAGGCAAAAATTCATGTCAGTAATCAAAGTATTTTAAATCTATTATGTATTGAAACTTTCAAGTTTATAATTTAACTACTTTGTTTAATACAACACAAAGAACAAAAAGTGTGAATAAATTTCACTTTCAGGGCTATAAGTTAATATATATTTTCCTTAGAAGAACACCTAAGAAACCACCTAAGAATTAAATTCAATTCCTTAGTATTTATAGGTAATATCTCAAAATATTTTCTCATACAGAAATTTGCAATGCAAATTCCTTAAGTTTCTACACACTCAAAAACAGCAAAAAATCACAAAGAAAATTGTATTATATTCAGGGCAGGAGGATGTAGCACAAAATGTTTTTTTATATATTCACTCCAAAAAACTGATCTGAGATCTTTCAGTTGAAGCTCCATGTTTCTAATAAACAGAAAATCAGAAGAAAGACAAGACTGTCTCTTTGTAATATACAAGTGTTTTTCTGAGCAACTATTCAAAGATTGGACAGAAAGAGAGGAGACATCTTAGAACAGTTCCTCCTCTGTTTTATGGTCATTTGTTTTCCAAACTTTTTCTATATTGGAAGAGAAAATCCCCAAAAATTCCTTGAAAATGACAGCATTTCCCAAGGAATCGTAAAGATAGATTGTATTTTCATTTTTTTTTTTTTTCATCCTGTAAGGGCAAAAGAGTTACTTTGTGAGATAATGTGAAGTAGTGAGTTTGGTGCCAAGTTTGAACTCTGTAAAAAAGCAATTGCTGATAACTGGCTTACTTTTCATTGTGATGCTACTGATAGCAGTAAGAGGAAAAAAATAAACCAAAACAGAAAGGAGTGCCAAAAATGCAGTAGGCATGAAATTTTACTGCAGATTGAACCTGCATTTATGCAGGTCCTCTAGAAAATTAAGGTGTGGATTTTCAATATATATAAATTATAACATTAAATAACTCCTGGTTATTTAGATCTTGCACATAAACTTTACCAATAACTACTGTTGCTGTCTGTGCTGGAAAAAAGATTTTTGTTCCTGTTTGCAAACTGCCTGTAAGTGAATGCAAACTTCACTCAAGAAGAAAATTGCAGCATGTACAAGATTTGATGGAGGGAATTATTTCCTATTATTTTCCTTTAAACAGAATTTAGTTTTGAATTGAGAAAACACTTCCTTTTCTAAATTGCAGCTCATTGTCTGGATGGATAAATTCTTGCATCTGTCCCCCGTGTTCATCAGCTTTTTCAGAAAATAGATATTTTGAATATTTTAATATCCACTGATAAATCCTTCATCACATATGCTGGTCCTTGAATTTCACCAGCTTCCTTCTATTCTTGAGACAAAGGAAGTTTACAAAGGAGCTGTGAGTAGTCTTTGAAGTTCAGTGACTGCTGGGTTCTGATACAAACCCAGCTGAAGCTGGAAACCACCATGACCTCAGAGGCTTCCAGGGAGGACATCAAATGGGACGATTGTTTGCTTAAGCTTTGTTGAAATCTATGTCTTTTTATGTAACCAGTTTACTTTATTTTGCAGTTGTTCACTCATATGAAGCCTTTAAAGCAATTTTTAATCCTTATGACAATTTTCAGTCTGTATAACTGATTTTATATTTTACCCAAAGTATTATTTTCTGGCTTTTGGGGTTTTTTTTAATAAAAATCCTACTTAATCTCCTGTTTTATCAAATTCAGTATCAGGGTTAGGAGAGTTATTATAATGAATTTCCTTAAAATTGAACAGATATCCCCCTAAATTTGATGGTGTGTTTAGCTCCTCAAAAAGGGTGAGTGATGGAAAGACAGAGTAAGGGAGACAGATTTCTGTGTTATTTCTTCTCACTGTCATTTACACACAAGTTTATACATTAAATTGCTGTTTATAACCATATGTATCTAAATTTGCTATTTGAGAAAATTATCAGATTTTTATATTTCAAATAATTTCTTATTGTATATCTTGTTTAAAACAAGACTGAAAATCAATTTCTGAAATTATATAAAATCTATTCTAATCTAACAGAAGTGCTTTCTCTCTTACATATTTCCTGTTCAATACTTAAATATGGACAAGAGCATATCTTTATTTGACCTAATGTCAAAGACACAAAAAAGCCTGAGGAAGTTAAAATGTTTTTTGGTACTAAAACTCCAAAGCTTCAGGAAGTTTCTTTATTACTTAGTACTGTATGTTCTAATCAAGCATAAAACAGGAAAGTGACTACTATCAAAGGACCCATAAAAAGAGTTTATGATGTTTCAGATTCAGACAACATAAAAAAGGACATATTCAAATTAGAAACACTATTATAAAGTGTGATTCTATAAGGAATCTCCATAACAGACTTAATAACCTGATTAAAGAGACAAAGTAATAGCAATATACAGAAGTACTAATTAGAACATTGAAACTATTACGCCTCATGTGGGAGACAAGTAATAAAATTCAAAGAATATTTGTAAGGAACACTATCAAACTAGCTTTTAAGTTTCCTGCTGCCTCAGGCTGATTATGTGAACTTGTGACATGTGTCGAAAATGTTTAAGGCAATCCATTTGGCCTGGTAATGCTCCCCTCTCTCAGTGCATTCTGCATCATTATACTAATATATGGTTTGGCTAAACTACATTTCACAATGGGCCTGCTTGGTGGTGTTGAAAGAGTCAAAACATGTTGCTCTTATACTCAAGAAGGAGATGTTGCTTTAGTAGTATCACAGTTCTTTAAACTTACTTGCCTTGTTTTTACTCTTGAACATACAGCAGCTTTGGATACCTGAGATAAAAAACTATGAATGTAAATATTGGAATGAATATTTAAAATAAGAAATGGTAGATGAAATATCTAATAATCATAAAATCTCACTGAGAATAAAGTGTGTTGAAGACTTCCTAGTATGTTAGGAACAGTAAGCATCACAACCTGAATATGGTATGTTTCAGAACTGCTGAGTGACCAATATTTGTCTTCACAAGTGTGAAGCATATTAATTTGATTTTATTAATCTGTAGTTATAATCTATCAGACCAAATTTAGTACAGCAGAATTCTGTAAATATACCACACAAAGAAAAACACAGGTACTTTCTCCCTTCTAATACATTGCAAGGAAATAAAGTGACCATGGGTATTACTAGAGTAAATTTCTGGGGTATTACTATGCAATTTTTAGTTTAGTTTATAGTCACTATACACTTTTTAGTTGAGCTCACTCTTTGTCTTTTGTAATAGACAAAGAAATTTTCCATTAGTAAGTGTCTATAGTATTTATGTCAATATTAAATTACTTGAACTTACATAACACTTCCCCATGAATGTTTCCTTTCCTTTTTACATTTTTAGGTAAGCAATCAGCTTGAGTTCTTGATCCATAGTCCTGTCTCTTATGGAACACAGTATTTCAAAAAGCTTTAAAGCCCTTAAACAAGAGACAAAAATGCAATCACAAGGTATTTGGGACTAATATTCTCTTCCCCATTTGATTTAAAATTCTTCCTTCATGAACTGGTTCTTAGACTTTGTTGTCAGCCTGAAGTTATGACCAAACACAGAAGGTTCCCGCCCCCAAAAAGCTTTTTTCATTTGTAAAGATAATTTTTTTAAAAAAAAGACAATATTATATTTACTAGATAAAAAATGGCTGCTCAGTTGTGTTGTTTGTATAAAAGGTTCAAACTAAATTAAATCAACATTCATGAGAACTTTAGGGTTATCCATAGAAACCTCTTCCTTGTAGTTCACCTCCATTTACAAACAAGTCTTACCGGTCACTACTGGATGAAATATGAGCCCCCAGATATTCAAAACACAGTTTATCACAAATCATTTGCATAAGCTGTGGGAACTGGAAAATTTGCCCTTACTACAGCCCCATAGCCTCAAGTCAAGTGAGCTATATTCACTTTAGAATTTGCAGACTCACAGAATACCATATTTATGCCAATTAGGTTATTTTTCCTGTATTAAATAGTGTTTTATTGATCAACAGAAATTTATTGCCTAAACTAACACTCTTCACATCACCACTAAATTTGACCCAGTTCTAAGATGATCTCTTCTACCCTAGAATGCATTTAGCCAATTCTTTTTAAACTCCTTCTATGGCACTAATGTTAACAGTTTAATAAATCTCAGTCCACTATCAGAAACATTAGCACTAACCACTGTATGTACTTATTTTAACCTTCTGACAGTTTCCCACACAGTATTCCTGCTCAGTTCTTCCTTCACCATTCATTGTTAAAATAAATTACTGTTGTATTCAGCTCAGCTGCAGGCAAAATACTTCCATTACAGGCACCCATCAACTTTTTAAATCAATTAAGTTAATTGACAGCAGGTTTAACCATTTTCTTAATTATGACTGCAAACAGATTTTTAAAACACCCCCCACCCCCCAAAAAACAAACCCCAATCCTTTAGAGTTAACAAAGCAAATGAACAAAATAATAATAGAAATTCACAGAACAGAAACCTTCCTTTATGACTGTCATTATTAAAAAGTCTCTATGGAAGAAGTATATAAGGAAGGAAATCCAGGGACAGAACAAATCTCTGCTTTTTTTCTAAGTCACTTTGGAGCATTTTATCAGTTCATTTCAAAGCTGAAAACCACATTTGAACTAGAATCAGCTCTAAACGACATTAGTGATGACTCAGTAAATGACATTCTTCCTCCTGGCTAAATTCAGAGCTGGGATAATGTTAAAGAGTAATGTTGGCTATCCTAGGCACAGAGAAAATGATGCTTTGCAAGTAGTGAAAGAATTCTTCTCAGGATATTCTTGTTCCTTGCATCAGTATTTCTCTTTGTCTTGCTTCAGATTTTTCAGCATTCTCCATTCCTTCATAGTGCAAGGCTCTCTCTAACATCGTCCTCTCTTCTGGTGGGTGACAGTACCAGAATATGTAACAACAGTAGAATTTATGTTAAAAGTTTCTTGATTGGGGTAGAACATGTTTGAGTAAATTTCAGCATTTGAGAATTCTGGTGTAATCAAGAATAGTCAGATTCAAAAACTATACATTTTCATACTATACAAAATTTTAGTATCAGAGGACCATTGTCCTTCAAATTTTCTTCTCATTCAGATGAGAAATACACTTTACTGCAGTGAAACTCAACACTTTTTCTTTAGTTTGAAATAAGCATTTCTTTTAAATATTATAGTTTTAATTCATAGAGTTTTATATCTGAAATGAAGTTCTAATATTATAGTAGTATAACCAATATTGCATTTTAGGAACATAATATCAAATATAATGTACACATACATCATCATTATGGAATAAATAAAAGTAGAACTGTCAAAATGTAGCTTTTTGGCTTGATCAAAGTGTCGTATTTTGAATTTGTGCTGAAAAAATTAACAAGCCCCTGCAGATTATTCAGATCCCATTGAAAATGAGTTTCCTGATGGAAGATTTCCATCAAAAATATTATCAAACAGGCATAGTTATTAAGTTAGCAATGAGGCAGCACTATGAGGTCAATCAAGTGCTTAACAGAACTTTTTAGTGTTAGGTTGAAGGTGCCATATAGAGCGTGGCTAAGAAGTGACAAAGAGCTATGGCCTGTTCTTACTTTTATTCCTCTCCTCTTAGCTGGCTCAGCCAGAACAATAATGAGCAGACAACAGGGTGATTGAGACATATTTCTGTAGTACGCACTCCTCTGAGCAATTTTAATGCTTCTGCAATCTAACCCAGCAAGATCAGAATTTTGAAGTTCCATTGCTTTTGGGAATCACAATGGGAAAGATTTCCATTAAATAAGGTATTTTTTAATTAGATCATTAAGAATCCTTAGTGTGGTCAGCTGCATGGTGAAATACTGTAATTCAAAAAGAGTGAGAATATTCATATCTATAAGTGTTTATCACAGTATTTATAAAAGGGAGGAATGCACAGTAAACGTGAACATGTGCTTATATGTTTTTCTGAGAAAAACACTCAGCCTTCACCCAATAATAACAGAGCTACCACTGCAGTGAAGAACACATGAGAGTTAACCCATACACATTAGTTATCACTAAAAGTTGATGAAACAGTTTTGCAGAAAATAATTATTTGATCAGAACTATGTCTAAATTGACTATCCATACCTATAATTTCATGAGAGAAATTGCAATGATTTATTTTATAGAAGTCTATGTACTCTTTCCAACAATTTGGAATACAAATTTCCATACAAATAAATTATGTTTAAGGAAAGGTTTATGAGGAAAATTTGTTCTGTGAAACCTTTTTACTACAGCTCAAGTATTACCTCTACATTTTCCTAAGAAGAGAACTAAAGGCAGTGAAAAAATATTAGGATTTTGTTTCTTTACTCGTTCTTCAAAACTTACTCTATCGTTTACAAACTTTGGCTAGGTATACTTTATATTATATTACAAGTTGATTATAATTTAAACTGTCAGTATATATTTTTAAAGATGCCCTAAAGAGTGGAATTCCAACTTCTTTTACAGAATTTGTATCAGTAGGTGGCTCTTTAATGACTATAATTTTCCAACTTCCTATGGCAGAAACTTCATTTTTCAACATACTTTCTAGTGTTATATACTTAGTCTTTTTAATGCTTTTTTATTTGGGTATTTGCGGTGAGAACAACTAAACAATCTATAGATTTACACATCAGCTTTTGGAGAATTAATTATTTGGCTTTAGCCAAAAATAGGGCGAGGAATGTTTCTTTGGTTGGTTGTTTTTTTTGCAAACACAGTATTGTTATTATAAGCATCATAGCCATTTTAAATAAGCTTAATGTTAGGAAAAAACATCAGTCTTGTTGGGCTGATGATATAGTATCTTACTCCCTATTCTTACTCCCTATTCCTATCTTACTCCCTAAGTTCTCACTGAGTTTAAAAGGAATTCTACAAGCAGAGAGTCTACAACTGAAGTCATATGTTCCTGAAGCTTGAGGTATACATGAAAGGGAGGGAAACAATAGCAGCCAATATTTTAAAGGAAACATGACATATGCTAAATACTGAATACTGCAAAGTTCATGCATTACTCATTCATCATTCATGCCTCTAAGTGTCCAAAACTTAGCCATCTAGTTTAAGTCTCTCATTTAAATTTCTTCTGTTTGTGGAACGAGACTGATGCCTTCTAAAATGTCTTTGAAAAGCTGGCATAATAGTAATGTCTGAGGGAACAGTTCCATGATATTTTATTTTACTAATGGCAAAGCTAACCCTCCCTCATATATGTTTGCTCCTGGTTCCACACAATCATTTCTAGTCCCCAGAATTGTGTTCAATGAAATATTAGGGGAGGACTCACAAGAAGTTTTTATTATTTATGGTTTTTGTTAATGACTTTCATCACTCTTATTCCATATTATATCGTGTTTGGACATACATTTAATTTAGCTGAAGCTGTGAATCATGGTAGAAATGCCAGGACAGTCCAAGAAGTCTGGGGACCTCTTAGGCTGCCTTTGTCACTAGAGAAATGTAGAGCTGAACCATGACTTGACACAAGAAATACACAGTGCTACATCTGTCCAGGCCATAGAAATTTACTTAAAAAAAAATTTGTCTTCAAAGATTATGAAGAAGACACCTCCTGTGTTTTTGTCACTGTGACTAGTGCCATCGTCAATAGGGCTAATAAAGGAAGTACAGAACAAATGCGGTATACTCTAAGGAGAACTTTTTTCTGCTTATAAACGTTATTTTTCCTGCTAGGTCAGTCATTTACAACAACAAAAGCGGTTGGTAAATATGAAAGAAAAGAATTCAATTTTTAATTATACTTTGAATTGAGTGTGACAGAACTATCTCATTGTTTTTGAAAAGATCTAAAATTGGCCACTGCTTAACTAGAAAATCATTTCCCTCAAATTGAGACCTGCTTTACACTCCTGCTCACTGCTACCACAAAATCCATCACTGACAATGACTGCCACCCTCCTTCAGTTCCAGAGACTGATAGTAGAACCGATTCTTTTTATTACACCTTTACAGTAAAGCCCTCTCACTTTTTAGAGACACTTCCATTTCCACCAATGTATTTTTTTAAAAAATGACTTTTTTTTACATGTTTGCATCGTACAGACAAGACAAACCCTAAATAACATGTAAATGTATCAATTTATATTTTGCAAATGCCTGACATTGAATGATTTAAAAGATTTTCTGCTTTCGGGTGCATTACAAATTGTTCTAAGAAAGTTGGTCAGCTGTGGCATTTAGCTCTTCATTAAGCAGTCACTGAGTTTCTTCAGGTTGAAAATCCCACCCCCTATCTTTCTCACAGCATCTGGTCTCTAGTAGAATCACTCAACAATTTCTTACATGTACTTTTTTTTTTTTTTTTTTTTTTTTTTTTTTTTTTTTTTTTTTTTTAATTTATCAGGTTTATTTGTATAATATGAGTCAATTAAATTTGCGTAGAGCAGATCTCCACTATTGGGATTCTCTTCTCTGAGTCTTTCAATTTCCCTGCAGAGTTTTAATACCTGATGATGATTGTTTTTTGTAATTAAGATTTAAGTACCCAATCCCCCAAGACTTGTCATACAGAGAGCTGCCACTCAAGCGTTCAGCAACCCTTTCAGGCTCACCCTCTCTTTGTCACAGCCTTTTCCTAGCATCTGGGAGCTCAGAAGAAAGCCTTTGGTTGAGCAGTGCTGTATTTAATCCCCCATCTTTTGCTAATCCACCCCATACTCTTCCTGCAGCTTACCTAAAACTACTAAAAGGGTAATGTCTCTTTTAGCAGCTGCCAACAGTACATCATGGGAATGAATAAGGCTTCCATTTGACTGAGTAAAATGAGAGACTGCTCTGTCAATCCCACATCTTATTAATACTGTAAAAACTAGAAAAATCTAGTCACCCAAATACCAGAGTTATGGATACAGATTTGGTTCTTGCATAGTTTCATAACTCATAAAACAAGAACCATGGGTTCAAAGTCAGAATGTTTGCATTTGGGAGATTGGGTTTTTTTCTCCCTATTGTTTCAGTCAAGACATGACGAGAGGCAGGGCAGACTCACTCGAGCAGCAATATGCAAAGGGAGCTAGAGGTCAGTGAATCTGTATGAAATCCCGATCAGTGATGCCAATCATGTTTTTGTACCACATAATTTTCCTTCTGTTATGTCAAATAACAGTTATATGCTAACATAAGATGCACAGAAATGCACCCCAGTTGAAGCACTTTTTTAGCCACAAGGATAACAGAGGTCATAAGCATCCAGGAATAGGTTTCATCCTTCCTTCCCTGAGGTCCTCAGTTGTGCTGGGCTACCAGTGCTGCACATCAAGAGTTTATCACTAAGCAAAACAGAGTATGCTGAGGATCTGGTATGCATTCTGTATACATCTTGGGAGGTTTTACTTCCAATTAGCTAGAGCAAAGCCCTACATACTAAATACCCACTTTTGCTAGGATCGAGTTAATCAGGCTAATCTTTAGTGTGCAATTCTTGGTTTACTTTCATCCTTAAGGAAGGCAATCATGTAAGGTGTTACTATATTGTGGATTGAACCAAACACACAAGTGTAATTTTCTGTTCAGAAATGCATCTTCATCAAAAGCAAAAAGCTGATGAAGGCACATTTGCAGTATTCAAAAGGCTAAAGAGCAAAAATAGCAAGGGGGGGGAAAAGCATTATATTTTCAAATCTCTTAAACTTGGATCCCCACAGACACTGTGACTGTGCCTTCAGTACCAGTCTCTTAAAATTCCCAAACAGAATATTAATAAATAATTTCAAAGTAGCTAGATTGATTTAATATATCCCTTACTGTTTTACTTTTAATTTACCATGCCACTAATCTATCAATCTAATCCTGCACTCCTAATTATTTGTTGACTTTAGTAGAGAGAATTAATTCTTTACATCTTTCAGGCTCTTTAAATGATAATATATTTCAAATTTAAAATTACCATCAGGGTAGCAGGGCTCCAGGGGAATGCTTGAAAACACCTCCTTTTGTTTGATAGAACCTTTAGACATATCACATGCTACTCATAATGAGTTGCCTTTATCCAGATTAGATTTAGAAAAACACTTCTTTTTTTTTGTCACAGATTTTGCAAACAGAGGGTATCTAATTAGAAACAAGTTATATATTCAGCACTTAGTGTCAGTGTTTTAGTAGCAATGTGATAAAAAAAACTAAGAATAACCCAGGGGAGATCCAGAGAATCTGTGCCAACACTGTTCATGGCTTCACAAAGCACACAGTCACAAACTGTCAAAAAGAAAAAAAATGTATGTAAGTTTGTGTATAATATACTTTGTTGAAAATATGCTAAATAGCATAATATATGATTTATCTTAATTGTCATTCCCTTCAATGGAGTATGTCATTGATCTTCCTTTTCTTCCCAAAGTGTGTAACTGGTCTTTGTTAATTCACTGTGTATTAGTTGTTAGCTTAGTCCTAAGTTCAGACCTGAGCTGTTGTAAATGCTGTTTACACATTCATTTAATATAACATACAAAGCAGACAAATCAGAACTGCAGATCCTTACCTTTAAATTGATGTGGTGCTGCTTCAGCTACCTGCACCATGTCCTTCAGGAAACTATCCAAATCAAAATGATTCTTTTCAGACAGCCTTTATTTGATATGGGCCTACCCACTGAAGCAGCAAGAGTGGAATTTTTCTCACCTAACTTTCAATGACCAAACTGTCTTCTTCTCATAAACAGCCCATAGGGATTCGGAGGCTCTTTTTTCATCATTCCTGTTATGAATGCCTGTTGTAGCAAATACGTGAACTGCACCCATTACTCTACATACAGTTTATATGGAAAGCATTTGTAGGAACAAGACCTCTCATTCCCATGCCAAACTGGAGATTTCTAAATTTAGGACAAATGAAAACTAGCCAAAAATCTGCCTCTGAAGTACATCTGCTGCAGCAGTAAGGCTTTGAGTCACAAGCAAGATGAGAGGAAACTCTTTGGCATTCTAAATGTAACTCAATGCCAATATAATTAAAAATAATTTGGTAATTTATTACAAAAGGAGAAACAGAAGAAAGTTTGATATTATTTACCATGAAATGAATATTTTATTAAGGTTTTATTATTTTGTTTTTAGATTTATTCATCTTGAAGAAGTAAATTCATAGAGATAATGATTTGAAAACACTTAAAATTAGAAAATTTAAAAGCAGTCATTGATATTTAAAAATACGAAGAAAATTAAGAAAACAATATTTTTGTTAATGAATTTGTGGCAGTGCATTTTCTAATCAATTCATTAAAACTTTATGACTCAATATGACCACAATTTTTATTCATAATTTTTAAAAGCAAAACCTAACATACATATTTAGCATACGTGACCCAAATTATATATATGCTTTTTATTTCTGAATAGGTAATGTATAAATACAGTAAGTATGGAAGTATTCAAGATATCTTCCTGAAGAAAAGGAAAAATTATAGATTTTTTTTAAAATATCAGCTGAGATAAATTGTGTTTATGTCACTATTCAAATTAATGAAAATTGCATATTTCTTAAAAAAAAAGCCAACAGAAAATAAACATATATTACTTTTATATTTATCAAAAGTTTTAAAGAATTTAGCAGCTTATGCTAAATTAGAAATGACAAGTGTTTGATCCTGTTTAAAAATATCTATTTTCCCTGTTCCACATTTGAAAATGAATGTAGCACTAAACCTACTTCACATCACTTGGCCATGCATTTCAGGTGACAGGATGCCAAAAAGTGAATTGTAAAATACAAAAGACATCCATAGACTTCCAAAAGGTCCAAATAAGGGTCTGTGGTGCAAAATGAAAATTCTTTTTGTAAAAACCACTGTTTATTGTGGAATATAGGTCTTCTGTTTTGCAGATTGTATGGTTCTGGTTTTTTGGTTGTTTTTTTTCCCCTACAGATGGTCTTTATGAAAATATGGTAAGACTCTAAATATACGATGCATAAAGTTAACACTCAGTTCCTACAGGTTCATTTCCAATCTTCTGTAGCTCCATTGAAGAGTAAAAAAGTAATGAAACAGGAAAGCCTCTTAAATTAAAAGCATTGCTGTTTTGTAGCTTAACATATCTTTTCACCTCAGTGTAATTCCACCATGTGAAACATAACAAAGAGCTATAACTAAAAATTCCAATGTCATATAACTTAGTGTTATGAGAAAATATTTGAGTTTTCTCTTAGGCAATACAGAACTAATTTGCACAATGAAAGTCTTGCTAAATTGGTACTGAAGAATGTGAAAGACTAAAACCACACAATAGATAAAAGCATGCCAAGAAATTTAATTTACAAAACACTTACTATAAATTAAAATGAATGTTAGAAGTGCTTAGGCAGTTCAACTATCTGCAGGTGAAACATTCTGACAGAGCTACCAATCTGAGAAGCAGAGTTAATCTTACCAGAATATTTTAAAGATTGAGAAAGGTTCAAGAAGCTGTTTTAGGCCTTTAAAAGGAAAAATAGTTACAAATGTTTAATGTTTTTAAGCTTGTATTTTCCAGGAAAGTCTTAAGGCTGTTGATGATTGAACGTACATGTTCCCCAAATTTTGAGATACCTCAAATCTAAGTTTTGGATGGCTGTGACAAAAACAAACAAGCAAACAAAATACCCAAAGCAACAACAACAAAAAAACCCACACAAAACCCAAAGAAACAAACAAAAAGGCACAGTGAAATAAATGCTGGTTAAGTAATATTTTAATTAACTCTTAAAATCTTTGGGCTTCATTTTCTGCCAAAAGCTGAGGAAGGAGAAATGGGGAACTGGAAATGAGCTGGTCTGTTCCTCAGGAAGAGGAGCAGTAGAAGTTTAAACATTTGTTCTCTTTAGTCTTGGTTTTCCTTTTGGGTACTCTGAAAGGGAGACACTAGACTATATAGATATTTAGCTTCAATTGGAATGTCCATCCATGTTTCTTTACATTCCTACCACATTTTGGATTTTATGAAGTAATGCAAGGTTCTGTATCATCAGCCAATGGTTTTGGAAAAGAAGATCTAGAACTTTGAAAAAACTTTGGGCACACAAGACCTTCTTTATGAAAGCTTAGAAAAAGCTTTGAGCATTCAAAACCTTTTTTTAGCAGCAGATAACTTTAAAATAAATATAATTTAGGGTTCTAACTTGAAATCAGACAAAGTAGCTGAAGTTCAGGGACAAATAAGAAAGGGAAGAGAGAGAAACTATATTAAAGTCACATTAGTGACCTTGATGGGATTTATTCAAATATTCTGTTCCACCATAAACCATAGGTTTATGCCAAACCAGTGCTCCAAGTTAGGCATTTAGTTATTTTGATCTCTCTTATAAGGACTTGTGAATGACTGACAATACAATGACCTATATTAGGAAGAGGTGAAAGCACATCTGATTATATATAACTAATTTTTAGACTGGAAATTAAAATATCTCTTGTAAGTATGCATCTTATTTTCAATTCTCAATTCTTTCCTTGTAACAACAAACTTTAAAAAGCCACTGAACAGCTAAGAAAGAGTTTCCCTACATCCCTTAGGCCTTAATAGAAATTTCTTAATGTTCTGTATCTAGAAAGTGAAAAATTCTCCAAATCAAGTAAAAATAATGGTTTTCTTCTATCAGGATAGTCTTATCTCCAACCATAAAATAACTAATGAAGAAAAACATTTAGGAAAATAAGATAAAAGTTTTTACATTACAGAATGCAACCTTGAAGGGTTCTGGGTTAGTGGTTCCTGCAGAACGAGTACAGCTCTTTTCTTGTAATTAAATTCTCTGACAGAGTTTTTTACAGAGACATATATTTTGTGTACTGAAGTCTAAGGCACTATTAAAACAGAAGGGACTTTCAGGTTTGCTAGGGCTTTACAAAAGGGGTAATATGTCCACACAAGTAGCAGCCCCCTGGCCATGATCAGAATACAGATGTTCCACTGCTTAATTTTCCTCCTCTAACCCGTATAAATCATTACAAGTCAGGTATATATTTTGCCATCTGTAAACAGATGCTAGAGATTCTGACCTCATCTAAGTACATGGAAGTCTGTAGTAGCGATAACTATTCTTTCTTGTAATACTAGTGAAAAGCTATATGCCATATTTTCATTCTAGGGTATTAACTGTTTGGATGTCTCTGAAAATAGAAGTGTGTAAAATAATTTACTTCCTACAATAATAAAATTTCCTTCCCTAGGAAGCACATTGATTGTCCAAGCTATCAAAGAACGGACCTAGTTGATTGGCATGAAAGTTTGATAAAATAAGCACTGCACTCAAAAACTCAGTTCTGGGTAAGAATATTCTGTCTTCAAACAACCTCTCTGCTATAACATATTTCTAGTCCTTACGAATTGGAAAAAGACAAACAAATAAATACATAAATAAGGAGGGGGGCAGGAAAAAAAGAAAATCTGGACTCTTCAGTTCTCTAACACACACATTGAAAACTGTTTAAAGCAAATAAGTAAATTCATTTTCAGGACATTTCAGATTCAACCTTAACATTTCAAAAGCCTTAAAAGTCTTAGGAATAATGTAGTTGGTAGGACTCATGAAAATGTTGAGGGGAAAAGCACAAAAAAATACTGCTGTTCTCATAGAGGTTTTCCCCAATTCTTTCTGCCTTTAAAACATGTGTAGATATACCTTCAGCAGCACTCACAGGAGATGGCAGCAAATTTGTTGTCTTTGAGACATGTGATGTAAGTACTTCTAAGCCACCAAAACAGAAGCTAAGAAAATAAAGAAGCAATTTCCTTCCCTTACCTGCAAGTCTGTTTAGTGAATACTTTGAGGAGAAAAGGTACTCAAGCATGATGGCAAATGATTCAGACATTCTTAAACACTGGAGACTTACATCTAATTTCCAAAGTTTGTCACTCAGAAACTTTAATTACAATGTTAGGAAATTAGCAGTTTGCATACTGTAACATAATTCCCCATTGTACTGTGAAACTATATCCTGACATTGATCTGGTCTGCACATGTAATGATGGCAGAATAAGTTATTTAATAAGAAGTGAATATTTAATTGTTTACACAGTGAATAGCACATTTTAGATGCCACTACAATGCAAATATGAACGATAAAATGGTAGTTAGAGAAGCAGTAGCTTAAAAAAGATCACTCTTTTTTAAAAAAAGAATGGGCATAGTATTTCAGGAGTTTAGTTGACCTATATAGTTGTAATGTGCTATAATACATTTTTCAGTCAAGAAAACATTACTTTTGTTTTTAAAACTAAATTTATTTCTAAAATTAATATAGATATGGTCAAATGTAGCACTCAATATAATCTATTTAAATGAATTATTTTGTAATTAATATATGAAGTGAAGTTATTCTTTTCCAATTCTGAAGGTCTTCCTAATATCTTCCTAGCTCTGTGCAAATTGGTTGAACCTAAAACTATTTTGAGATGTGAGGTAGACACAATCTTCGAAGAACCTCCAAAGAAAATAACAAAATGAAAGCATGCATTAATAACCCTATTCCTACAATTCAAAGCACATCTGCAAAGTGGTGGTATTGTTTAACACTTCATACAGTCTAAAATTCTGTGCCTTTTTCCTTTTGGTCTTTTGTCCATTTTCCTGGAAAAGTTAATAAAAAAGCAAGAGAGGCAAGATTTCAGAAAAAATCTAATGAACTTGCTCACTGCGGTAATTAATGGGGAAGTGACCAAATAAATGTAGAGACAGGGTAATGAAACCAAAAACTATGGGGAAATGATGAAAGACCTTAAGAGCTTTGACATAGTGCGACAAGGGTGGGGAGTCAAAGATCTTAATGCTGGAAACACACACTTCTAAACTATAGCAACACTTCCATACTGCTGCAATTCATTTCCCTCATATTGTTTCACTCTTCATGAGAGGAATTACTTGCAGCCTTTTTTATTTTGTGTAAGGCATCACATCAAAATAAAGTTACATGTTTGAGAGTTCAGTTCTGAAAAAGACCTATGGTTTAATGCTGCCTGGAAAAGACTGACAGACATGTAGGTGGAGAACAAGTGGGAGGAAAGAGGAACACTACACACACACACACACAAAAGTATATTTGAAGTATAAGCAACATTTAGTTTTTGATTTGAAACAGTTCTGTTAAGATCACAGGTGACAAAAAAGGGATTGTACAGCTGGACAAACACTTCATCATGAATTTTATTTGCTATGTTTTGTAGTCTTGACTTGAAATAAGAAGAGTTCTCAATAATAAGAAGGTAGAACAATGGATGAATGTTTCGAGAATGTAATTGATTTGTAAATTTTCATGGAGCCAGCTTTTGCCTTATACATGCCACTGGAGAATAAATATCCTTCCTACTTCTTCAATATTATTATTATTACTGGAATTATAATACAATATTACTAATAATAGTAAGAATGATAATATGGTTTAGAGAAAGTTTACTGGAATTGCATTTTATACTTTTTGAACACAGGAAACAAAAGCTTTCTTTAGAAATATCTTTTGGGACACATCAATATTGGAAAATTCCAGATTAACCTGTAAAGGATTCAAAGTCCCTTTCTCAATCCATTTTTTTGTTGCAGTTTTATTAGTGAGAAAAAAAAAAAATTTCTTCCTCTGCTTCTTCAAAAGTGACCATCTAGCTATATTCAGAGATAAATTACAATATGTCATATATATACTCATTAAATAAGCAATAAACAGGTATGTGTTGACATTAAACAAAAACAAATAGTGGATTCTGCCCCTGGGATGGTGTAATCATGGATGTACATGTAGACTGTAAGGCAAGGTGCTAGAGTCCTTCTCTGTAGAAAATGGATCTGTATTTTTTGGTTGATCACAGGCTCAATATGAGTCATCACAGTGTTCTGGAGGCCAAAAGGAACATCTGTATCCTGTGGTGCAGCAAGACCAACACAACAGGCAAAAGAAGAAATTGCCCCACAATCATAAACACTGGCTGGCCTCCCCTTGAGTTCTGTGTGTAGGATTGGGATTAACAATGTAAGAAATATATAAAATATAATGTTTCTAGAAGAGGGCAAAAAGGATAGTGAACAGACTAGAAGATATTACTTAGGAGGAGCTGCTGAGGAGATTAGGCTTGTTCAGCTTAGAGAAGAGACTGAGGAGTGATCTTATAGCTGTCTATAACTTCATCTTCAATGAGGAAGAGAGGGCAGGGAGGTGATGATCTCTCTGACATCTGATGATAACACAAAAGTGACTGTTTAAAATTATGTCATAGGAAGTTCAGGTTGCATAGCAGGAAAAAATCACCACTGAGCGGATGGCCAAACACTGTAACAAGTTCCCAGGGGAACTGGTCATTTTGGACAACTCTCATATGACTGAACTTTTAGGGAAGTCAGGAGTTGGACTTGATCCTTGAGGCAGCTTCCAACTCATGTTATTCTTAGATTTGATGATTATTAGAAATATTAGAGGAAATTGATCTTATAAATTTGGTCTTGCAAAACATGCCCTGTGCTTATGGATTATTTTTCCTCCAATGAAGAAGAAAGAAATTTATGTAATCCAGTATATTGTCAGAGAATAAACAAATTTCATTCTTGTAGAAATAGATACAGTGAAATTTAAAAACAAGTAAGATGTTTAAATTAAGTGACATCAGATTTACTTATGTTAACACCACTCACCGATGCAATTGACTGTGCAATATTTCAAATTCCACAACACTTTTGTTTACATGTCTAAAAACCATAGTGTATTTGTAGTTTTAAACATGAATCTGAGGAAAAGTGTAACAGTTGAAATAATATCCTGTGCATCGAGGTGTTAGAAAACATCATTCAAAAAATACATCTTTACTGCTGTATTTCCATTTGCAATGATAATGAGAGTAATGAACATAGCAAAATATTAAGAAAACAAAAAACTAAAAATATTGTGAGGTAAACAAAGAGACTAAGAAAAGTATTAAAAGAATAGGATAGATTCTTCTAAAATTTCATTTTAGGTAAAGTGAGACTATCCACTGAAATTTCCTCCATGCTAAGCACAAATAGGTGTATATAATTTCTGTTAGTCCTCATACGGGTACCTATGAACATTTATGAGTTAAAGCAGTAACCACTGGCATGGCTTTGGGAATCAGAGGGATAAATCCACTCTTGGCAAACTTTATTGTCATTATATTTTGCCCATAGAAGAATAAATCACCTCTCTACCTTTTCTTAATACTCAGCTTTTAAAATGCCTTTAAAATTTTGTAAATATAGCTGTGCAGATAATGGAAAATATTAATTTCTGGAGTTCTCTTTTGTTGTTGTTGTTGGCAGGCAAGGAAGGGGAAAGTCACTTCATAACTAATAATTAATGGTTATGTCAAAAAAGGATTTTGGCACTAAAAAGGCACAGTGAAAAAGGCTTTACTGGGAAGAAGTAAAGAATATTGTTCTTTTCATAACAGAAACAGGTATTCTGTAGTGATATAAAGTAAATCAAAATTGTACTTTTCAACCCAAAGATTAGTGTTTTGACAAGCTGACTACTTAAATATCAAGAAACTTTCAACTTTCAAACTGAATGAGGCATCATCAAAAAACAGATATTAATTGTCCTGATTTCACAGAGGGCTCTAGAAATGCTATAAAATTTTACTTGGCATTTTAAAAAAAACTTTTTTAGTTTACGAATTCTTTTAATTCTTTTTCTTTTCCCTTCCAGGATCCAATATCCTGCCAAGAAATTGCACGTAATGCATAAAATTATTGGAAAGCTATAAAGAAAGGAAATTCAATTTCATAAATGAGATTTCTACTTTTCTGCTTTATAGATGGAAATCAAAAACCAGTTAATACTTCCCCTTTTATGCAATCCTGCATCGCTTCTTTCTCTACTTAGAGTGACAATGCACAAAAGATAGGGAATTATTTTTTCTACTGCCATTACAACAATAAAGTCAAAGCAAATGGAATTTTCTTCATTACATTAAGATTGAATTTGATGTCTACAATTTAGTTCTGCTGAACATAAGCAACCCTTCCATTTTTTTTGGTTTCTCACACGTTAAAAAATAGGTTGGATGAGGCAAGAACAACCAACATCATCTACCTGGACATGTGCAAAGCATTTGACACTGCCCCACAATACATCCTTGTGTTAAACTAGAGAGATATTAGTTTGATGCATGGACCACCCAGTAAATAAGGAACTGGCTGGATGATTGCACTCAAAAAGTTATGGTCAATAGCTCAATGTGCAAGTCAAGACCAGTGAGAAGTGGTGTGCCTCACGGGTTGGTATTGGGATCAGTGCTGTTTAGCATTTCCATGGGTGACGTGGACAGTGGGATTGAGTGAGAACAAGGAGCTGAGGTGAGGACAGAGGGAGATCACTCACCAAATACTGTCATGGGCAAAGCAAATTATAGACACTGATTATTGCTAGCAAAACCAGAGCAGGATAATGACAACTAGAATAAGACCTTAAAAACACCTTTCCCCACACTTTTCCCTCCTCTCCAGCTCTGCCTCCTACCCCAGTAGGAGGGAGCCAGGTACAAGGAGCCAGGGAGTGGGGGCTACGGTCAAAGTATCACACTACTCCTGACACTGCTCAGGGAGAAGAGTCCCTACTACAGCATGAGTTCCATCTCACAGGAGACAGTTCTCCATGAACTTCTCCAAACATGAATCCATTTCACAGGCAACAGTCCTTCCACATTTCCTAGTCACTCTTCCATAGGATGCAGTCCTTCAAGGATGGGTTGTTCCAGCGTGGGTCCCTCCTTGAGGTAACAAGCCCTACCAGGAAACCTGCTCCAGCGTGGGGTCTTCTTTCCACAGCTCTGCAGGCCCCTTTCGGGAGCCTGCTCCAGCATGGACCTCCCATGGGTTCACAGCCTCCTCTCCGGCATCCCCCTGCTCCGGTATTGGATCTCTACATCCCTGTGGTCCTCCATATGTTGCAGGGGCTCAGCTGCTTTGACGTAGTTTTCAGCACAGGCTCCAGAGCCGGGAGCACATCCTTCCTTTCCTTCTGCACTGACCTTGGTGTCTGCAGAACTGTCCCTCTCACGTGTTCTTGCGCCACTCTTCTCTGGTCACAATTACAACTAAGCAACCACTTTTTTCTTTCCCTTCTTAAATATCACAGAGGCATTTCCATCATTTCTAGTTGGCCTCAGCCTTGGCGAGAAGTACAGCTATCCTGCAGCCACCTGGCATTGCCTCTACTAGACTTGGAGGTAGTTTCTAGCACATTCTCACAGAACCCTGGAACCCTCCCACTACCAAAACCTGGCCATCCGAACCCAACACAGACCCAATATAACCAGGGCACTTAATTATACAGCAAAGTTCAATGGTGTTAAACTGAAATGAGGCAGACTTAGTTTAGATATTAGGAAGAAATCCTTTACTATGAAGCATTTTAACATGTTGCTCAGAGATGCTGTGGATACCCCATCATTGGAAGTCTTCAAGGCCAGGTTGGATGGGGCTCTGAGCTATATTGTCTAGTGAAATGTGTCTCTGCCAATGGCAGTAGGGTTGGAAGGATATCATCTTAAAGGTCCACTTTAACCTATGCTGTTTTATGATTATATGAAATTACTTACCATTAGCATAATTTTCGGGAAAGTTTGTTGTTTTTATATTGCAATTATTCCAGCTACAATTATTACAGTTAAAGTACATGTAAAATTGTGAAATAATATTGAATAAAAATAGGGAAATAGGGTGGTATATTGAACAATTTTTCTTCTTTTTTATTTTTTTTTAATTCAAAATAAACCATTTTGCTAGTACACTTGTAAATACAAATGCCAATTGTTTATTGTATAAACTTTTTTTTTTTGTATAGGTAAGAGTATGCATTTCAATCTAAAGCAGCCCCTAGCTGTGGAGATATGCTTGGATTATTTCTGCATATTGTCGAGTTATATGAGGAATATTGTGATATTTGAATTAAATAATAAATTACCAAGGTATAATATTGTTGCCTCTTGATATAAACTTTTATTCAATGTCCAGGATATTCTAGATAGCAGTCAAACAGTGCTCTATACTTTCTAATTTGAACACTGCATACCACCTGCTTTTGATATAATTATTCCACATAATTCTACATAATTGTTTCTGTCAAGAATAAATGAAGCCTTAAAAGAAGAACACAATCATTACAAGCAACAGAGCTTGAGTTATGCACTACAGTGTTCCTTTTGCTCTCCTCATATCCAAAGTTACTAATAGTAGATTGGGAAGGTGACAGAAGTTGTAAATTATTACAGAGGAAAACACCTACATGGGTAAACTACTCAGTGCAATTTGAATTTTTTTCTGTTACTATTCACTGAATGGTGTTTCTTTCCATTTAATTTGTTCAGCATGAGTGGAAGCAAACTGCAGAGGCTAAGCAGAGGCTAAGCCAGGAAGAGATCCAGAAGTAAAGTAACATGATTTTTAAGCAAATACTACTGTTCATTTGAGAAAAAAGTCTAGGTCTTGTGGGCTTTTTTAGACATTCTTATCTGACTGAGACATACCTGTGCTCTTTTTCCACTTTCAGAAAATAAAGGAAATAACACTGTCTAAAGACCCAATGCCATAATCTCAGATCTTCATGTTGTCTATGACATATAACATATATAATTGGGATTCCAAAGTAGAATACTTCACAGTGGTTACCATGCACCCACCAGATGGAGGTCACCTTCTCATATAGAAATGGATGATGACAGATGTCAGTATGTCCTCATCTCCCTGGAGTCTTCCTGGTTTTTTATTGAGGAGACTGTTGCCTTAACAAGGCTTGTAACACCTTTTTCAGGGCAAAAGCCTCATTATAGTCATCATTCACTGTTTAATTGTACTTTTAAATTTTTTTTTTCTTTTAAATTTGTGTATCTCTTTCTTATATTATTTAGGTTTTTGAATAGTTTTGATAGGTCTACAGTCACATATAATTTTCATTAAGCTGAAGACGCCATTCCATGAAAAGCAATCTTCCTTTAACATTTAAATATTACTTTTTTCGGTTGTGTATCTAATGTCTGAAATCGTAAATCAGAGCTTCTAATTGCTATTGTCAGCTTTATTGTCAATGTGCGAACAGTAAATTTGCCAAATTTTATGGTGCAGTTTTAAAGCTGCAGAATTTTTAAGGGAAAAAAAATTCCAGAAGAAGAAGAATAAAATTCCCACATGGTGGTACTCATCTACTTCTAAAATATTGCTGTGTTAGAGAAACCTGAAGTTTGGTGGGTTTTTCATGATGGAGAGAAGGCTGAATAATCATTGTGAGAGTGAAAATCAACTATTATAAATAAAATTATCAGCTTTTCTTGCACCATCCGTCCTTGCATAAAAATATTTTCATGTAAATTTAATTTAAATGGTTGAAAAGTATTACCCATGCATTCAGGTTAAATATCTCCTAAATGTTCTGTCCTGTTCATTCACTTCACAAAGTTAGACAGAGTTTTATACCATAATTTCATATATGTCTTCAAAATGCAATTTCATCTTTCTATGGGAAGTGATCATGATTTTTCATAGTATCTATTATCTACACAATCTGTAATCTTTTGTATTAACAAAGCAAAATAGTGTAAGATGATACAATTTTTTTAAGGAACCAAATTTTCTTTTGAGTTAATAATTATCTCAAGATTTTTTTACCATTTAAAATAAGAAGAAGCAGGACTTAATGGTAGTCCTTCTCATTTTTAAAGACAAAATAATACCATTTTTTCTTAAATATGATTACCTAATTAATGCCAAAAGAAAAAAGTCTATAATTTAACATTACAATGATAATGTTTTTACAGGAAGAAATCCTGTATTCTCCCACATTTGCTAAATATAAGTCATATTAGTTGCAATTTTCTCAGAAACATGAAACTTAGTTGTATTAAGAAGAAATAGGATTGGAGAATGGCTCGAGTTGGAAGGGAGCTTAAAGATCACCTTGTTCCATCCCCTCTGCTGTGGGCAGGGACACCTCCCACTAGATCAGGCTCCTCAGAGTCCATCCAGCATGGCCTTGAACACTTCCAGAGATGGGGAGTCCACAGCCTCTCCAGGCAACCTGTTAAGGTGCCTCATGATCTTCATAGTTAAGAATTCCTTCCTGATATCTATTCTATACCTGTCCTCTTTCAGTGTAGAACCACTAACCTTTGTCATATCACTACATGCCCTTGTCAATAGTCTCTCTTCAGCTTTCTTGTAAGCCCCCTTTAGGTCCTAGAAAGCTTCAAACAAGTATTCCCAGAGCCTTCTCTTCTCCAGGTTGAACAACCTCTCACAGTCTGTGTCCATTGGAGAGGTGTTCTATCTGATCATATTTATTGCTGTCTTCTGAATTATCTTCAACAGCATCTTCTCACAGGAGATGTGAAATACTACAAGTACCTTGTTTGTACTAATATTAAGACTGGAAACTCATTGCTGCTAAAAATGTCAATTCTTTTGAAGCATTTTTTTAAAAATCCAGAATCTAATTCACAATGTCTTTACTAAGCTGTTTTATGGTAGAGCATACCATTGAAATGTGATGAGTCTTCATGTAAAAATGCTGATTTGAATTAGATTTAGAATATATGTCATCCTCAATTAGCCTTCCCTTCATCAAAATGATCCCACAAACATGGAGAATGAATCTTTATTTCCTCCTTTGCACATGGGAGGTCATTTGTCAGATTTAATATACTTCCACCTACGTCTTCCTACATGTTTGGGTTCAATATGGATGGCCATGGACTTTTGTGGAAAAAAACATATCAAATCTGGAAAAACCTGAAATCTACCTTTATTAAATGTTGATTATGTTATATATCACTATTCTGTAAATTATGGCAAAACTGATAAATTAATGATACGTTGTGTTGGAATTTAAAATGCAAAAGTTTTGTACACTTTTAAAAACCATTTCTGCATCATAAGTTGCTGCTGGTACTTAGAATCTAGCAAGATACATTTTTTTTGAAATTAGCTATCTATATTTTCTTTATGCATTAGATTGATGGCTTTTATTCTGTTGTTGAAATTTAACATCCCAGCAATTACTTTTTACTTAAATAGACTGTGCATGTTAAAAATCGTTGGACATCATGCACTTCCATAGTATATTGGGACATGAAATAAAAACACTTTTTAAAATATTTTTGATAGGTTCTGGAACAGCAGCTACTTTTAAGTTTGAGTGAGTTATCTCTTTTAAAGACTGTGGTTAAAACAAGAACTTCTAAAAGAAAAGTTGCCTAAAAGAAGAATTAGAAGAGGAAATAAGCAATGACAGGGAAAGGAAAAACAAACAAACAAACCAACACACACACCCCAAACTAAAGCAAAAAGTGAGAGCCAAACTCAAAACATCTGGAAGAATACACTGTGGACATGTAAAAATAGCAGAATGACATATCTAGCTTATGCACCGAGTTTATACTTTGGCTCATCTGGAAGGAGTGGAGAGACATTGAATGACACATACTAAAGATATGAAAATAGTAGATGTAAAGGAATATCAGGATCGAAAAAATAATTTCTATATGTGAAGAATTTTCGTACTTAGTTTTTACAGGAATCCTCAAAATAAAAGTGTTCTTATTCATGTTAGTGTTTGCTAGTACTTTCTCTCCATTCTCTTCATGCCTGATTGAAGAAACATCAGACCATTGGGATTTCCCTTTTTATGAATATGTTTGCATACAGTAACTGCATTTCAGGGAAGCCAAAATGCATGAGCAATGTGAAATAAATGATAAATGTATCTGGCCCAAAAATTTAAATTCACTTTCTGCTATTCCTCTCTATATTGAATAAAAATTAGACAACTGATATTAAGACAGA
The DNA here is from genome assembly GCF_021018805.1 of Prinia subflava. Taxonomy (NCBI): domain Eukaryota; kingdom Metazoa; phylum Chordata; class Aves; order Passeriformes; family Cisticolidae; genus Prinia; species Prinia subflava. Next base: position 55,747,085 of record NC_086249.1, read on the forward strand.
AAATAAGGATATAAAATCACATTTAAATTTTATAGAAAAAATAAAAAATAAATGTATAAAACTGGTTATTTTAAGCCTTCTGCCTGATACAGTTAACAGTCACTGGTACAAGTTTTAGACAATAGTTAAGATATTCTATTTCCCATTAATAGACATTTTTAAAATTTTACATTTATCCATACTGAAATACTTATATGGCCTGCAGTATCAGAAAAGCAGTGCTATTCCTAGTTGTAGAATTCATTGTTAGTGTATATGGAAACATTTTGCTAAATAATTGTGTGATTTATTAGTTTAGGTAGATATGATTTAATCAGATATGCAAATATTATTGTTTGTAGTGACAGTTCCTTGTTAATGTAATTATTTTTAGTTATAATAATGTTGGTTTCTTATATTGATGAGCAGATGATGGAAAGCATAACAGTACAAAAAAAAAGGAAAATAAAATATAATTTCAAAAATTCATCCCAAAATTATTTTTAAAATCTCTGAACTTTTGATGTGTAATCCAAAATCTAAACTGAATATTCACTTAACTCTGTTTTTGTTTTTTAGTTAGGGTTTTACACCAACATAGGAAACAAAGAGGAAATAAAAATAGAAATATGAGCAACAGTAAGATTAAAACTAAACCCATTCATCTGAAAATTTACTTATAATGATAATAATGTTATAATACATTATATTAAAAATTTATATATATTTTTAAAAAAAACAAAAAAAGAAAATTTTAAAAGCATTTCATTACAATTTTTTGACTACAGGAAAATTAAATTGAAAAATTCTGGAAACATAGCAATTGCGTAAAAATGTATTTGAATGGAATGTTTAGGCTTTAATCAAGTATGAATTCTGGATTATGAACATGTAACCACCTACTTTTACCAGCTGCACAAGTACTCTACTGAGGGAGTTTCAATTGCTTACCTCTGCCTAAACAACAGCTGGAATACTCTATTGTGAGCTTACATCTTTATTATCACTAAGAGGTGTACTAAAAAGAGCCTTGGATTCCAGAAATTGTAATGATGTATGATAGAGAGTACATCTCATTTAATATATAATTTTACTAGGTAAGATCAAATCTCTGCTTTAAAATTAGATCATTGAATTAATCATTGTCATTTCTCAGTATAATCACAAAACACACTTAAATATCAGTTGTCCAGTCCTCAGCTTGTGGAAATCAGCAAAGTCCCATTGAAATGTTGGTTTTGTAGGTCATCTTGTCTGATGTATATAAACTGGACATGACAAAATGAACCTATGCCTCAAGTGACTTCTATATTACTATGACCTGTCAAAAACAATTGCTTAAATTATAAGACTGTGTTCAAAAATAATGTTTCTGCAGGCACAGCAAGTTTCTTTGCACTCTTGCTAGCACTGTGTAAAAGTTGTCTTCAGGAGGCATAAATGCCTGAGTGCTCTACGTTATTTTGTTATGAGTCTCTTAAGGCATATTTAGGAACTTATATTTGAGTTTGTGAATAATTCCACTTTAATTGTCAAATATTAATAAATCCACATTTAAACAGCTGAATGGCAAGCTCAACACTGAAGAATCACAGAAACATGGAAGAGTTGGGATTATAAGGAACATCTGGAGATCTAGTCCAATCCCCTGATAAAACAGGGGTCACTCAAAGCAGATTGCACAGAATTGTGTCCAGGTAGGTTTCTAATATCCCCAGAGAAGGAGATTATACAAACTCGTCAGGCATTCTGTTCCAGTGTTTATTGATATTCAGATGGAACTTCCTGGGTTTTAGTTTGTGCCCATTGGACATCATCCCATCAGTGAGCACCACTGAAAAAAGCCTGATCCCATCCTTCTGATGTACCCCCTTAAGATATTTTGTACGCATTTATACAATTCCCCTCAGTCTTCTCCAGGCTGCCTCAGTCTTTCCTTGTAAGAGAGATGGTTCAGTCCCCAGCTATCTCTCTAGCCCTCCACCAGACCCTTTCAAGTAGTTCCTTGTCTTCCTGAACTCAGGAACCCAGAACTGGACAAAGCACTCCTGACATGGCCTAACCAGAGCAGAGCAGAGAGGGAAGACAGCCACCTTACTAAGATAATGAATCTCAATCAAATAAATTAAAATAATCACGTGGACAAAGATAAGCAAGATTTAGTGACCATTCTTGACACTGTCTCTCTTAGTTAAGCAGAATTCCTGAAGATTATTGATGATACTGGACCTCCTCAGGGCTGACGCAATCACTGTTGTGTAAGAAAATTGTGTACTCCAAACATGGACAACATGATCTTATGTACTGGATTTCCAGGCTTCTTCTGGAACACAGAGCATTTCATCAAAGAACACAAGAAATCCTCATAACACCGTGTGGAGCTCACCTTTACTTCTGCACTGGAACATTTTTCTCCTCATTTTAGATTATGTACAGTTGTTTGGGGTTTCTATACAGATAACTGAGAAAAGTTAGACAAAGATATAGATTTGAGTACTTTATTGGATAGAAATCTGCATATATTTTCTGGAGGAATTACAAAATTCATGTCAGTGTAACTGAATATTGGAGTAAGTAAATGTTGATTAAGGCTTTTAAATTTTATGACACTTACCACTTCCCCCTCCACATCTCAGTCTTCACCGTGAAACTGTCTTCAACCTCCCCGTTTTAGATATCGGGTTTCCTTTTTATCTCTCTCTCTTTGGTGCCTCACTGGTTCAGGATAGACAGCAGAGTAGATAGCAGTGGAATACAAGGTAGTGGTGTCCCCTGGGGACTGTGCTCATGGCCAATGAGAGCTCAGAACTCATCCTTTCATTTCTCATGTGCTTTTTTTTGGCCTCCATTTTTTACCATAACTTTTTCAATTTACCAGCTGACCATAATCTCTATAAGAAATTTTCATTACTGTTGTGCTTTGCACTGCAGGCATAGTAGGCTGAACTGTATATTCTACCATCATATTTCCAGAACCAGTTATGTTTAGTTTAGAAATAACTTCTAAAGGATAGAATTTTTAATTAGAGTTTTCATGATTAAAAACTAGTACTGGAAAAGATTTTCTTATCCACCGAATTCACAGGACTTTCAATCAGTAAAAGATCTGCAGGGGATCTTTTCTACCCTGTAGATGTAATTTGTGTAATGTGATGGTGACTAGTCTTCTCTGACCACTGCACTGTCTGGTACTACATGATACTTTGTTAGATAGAGTACACATCAGGGAAGAAGTTGGGATTAATTCATATTGGAGAATAACTTGACTGCATCAGATTCTTCAATTATTTTAGTTAAAATTTTCCTCTTGTCTCCATAGAAGAACCAGAATGTCATTAGCTCCTGGATAGCCCACATTGTGAGGAAATAAAATGAGTGAGCTGTCAAACTGTAACCACTCTTCAAAGAAAAAAATTAATGTATTTTAGAAATACATTAATCCCAATTAAAGTAGCAAACAGTTTCCCAAAGCTTTTGACTAAAATAATATTTTCATATTTGTTTAAAATTTAAGAACTATGCATTTATAAGCTGTGATATATTTTCCATACTTTCTAGAATGGATTACACATTGCAAATTTTCAGCTTTTACAACATCTATTAAATAAAAGCCTCCACCCAGACATTTTACTGTGGCTTTATCTCCTTACATTTTTACCTGTTACTCAATATAATTTCATCAGGTCTGTAATGATAAGGTTGGAAAAAATAACCTTTATGATACCAGATGGATTCTAATTCTCAAAAAATCTCTGGTGATGGCACATTCTTATTGACATTTATACTGACTCCATTTATGACAGACTGAAGGTGATGAACAGGCCCATGCAAGAGGTCACCTTGTGTCAAAGCTGGTATACAGTCTGTCAAACATGGTGAATGTAAGGCTGCTAATGAGGAATTAACTAGATAGACTGTGGCCATTTTACTGTTTCCATGCAATCCAAACCTGTTAAACAATGCTAATCAGGTGTTTATTAAGTGAAACCATTATGCCAAACTTGCTGCAGATTCTACCACATGTCAAAGAGGTTGTAAAGTATTATTCATCAGATTTAAAGCTGATTAATGAGTCATTTAATAGTGAACCTTTCTTTTCTTACCTTTTAGCTAAGCATCTGTACCAAGGTTAAACTAACACGTACATGGTTTTGAAAGTAAAGTTTCTGTTAAGGGGAAAGAAAATCCTCAACTGCTCCATGAAAGTTCTAATAGTTGTAAAGCTTTCTGGAGGAGGAAGATTATTTTCTTTTATTTTTAGATAAAAATTTAACAAAAGAGTGGCATAGTAGTAAAAATTGAACAAGACAACTAGAAGACTATATACATTTTCAGATAGAGAAATAAAATTTATAAATGCTAAACATAATAAATTTCAGCCTTCAAGCTCACATCCTTTTCATTATCTTTCCTAACCTTGTTATTTACACAGTAGCACAACAAAATTGATGCTGCAGAACCATCTTGACTATAGTGAAACCAAAAAATTGGGGAAATACTTGGCAGAACTGAAACAGCTATCAAATATCATCTGTGCCCACATCAGGGAGCAATAAAAGTATCATTATTGAGGTAGCAGTACATCTTAATAGTATAATGAACAGTGAAAGCCTGAAGACAGAAGTAAAATATATGCTAAGAGAATGACATGAAGGTTCAGATAATATGGAGATGATAACCAACATTTCTCCAGTAAATAATCACTAAAGCAACAGACACTGATAAGATTTAATGCTTCTTTTAACAGTAAGAAAGGACAGTACCGAAAACCTGGCCATAAAATCTCAGATTCATTCTTAGCCTGGTATTAGTCTTGTTTAAATTAGAAGGCTGAATTAATGTAGAACTATAATTAATAGTCTCACTTCCAAAAATGAAAAGTATAGAACCTTGTAGGGCTAATATCAGCTGGGCATAACAGCAAAACACTTAAATGTGAACATGGCTCCAAATCATGAGAAAAAGATTGTAGTGAAGGCTTTTAGATATAACAAGATAATAAGCAATCTATAAAAGGAAATTTAATGGCTCCTTGTGCAGAATAGAAAACAGAACTGATTACTAAGAATGAAACATTTCAGAGAATAAGACATAAAAAGATAAAAAGAATTTCTAAAAGACAAACTGAATTAAACCTTTGGAAAAAAAACAAACCAATATTTCATAATAAAACACAAGAAACCAGAAAATGTGGTCACTTTGCAGAGAACATGAGTTAGAACTTAAAGTTCCTTATGCTGCAAAGACAAATTTACCTCAGCATTACCTCAGCTCAGAAAAGTGGCAGTGATGTGCAGTGTGGAGGTAAAGGATTAACTGATAATGTTGATGGTGGGTATGTAACTATGCCATATCTACCTGGACACAATCCAGCACACTAAATTTCCCCATGAGGCTTTGTTACACTTTCAAGCCAGAAATACTACAGGAGTCAGCAAGGCATTTGAAATGACAGTGAAACAGAACAACCTTCCTGAGATGAGATAGAGTGAGCATTTAAAGTACCACGCTCAGACAGGCTGACACACACTTTGACATACATTTCATTGCAATATAAACTAAGAGCTTCCTAATGAAATGTGCCAACAGTATAAAGGGAAACATTGCTGATAGAGGATCAGATTATCATATGGCAGGAAATAGTAACAGATCAGATTGGAGTAATAGAAATGGAATGGAAGAGTTCAAAGTACTTGGGAGACTAACAGCAAGAATGACTTTCATAAGCAGTAAGTCCATCAGCCGATAAAGCTCACCTACATCACAAAATACATGGCTTATTGCTTGGCATAAAATAGTTAGATTTTCTTAAAAAGAGATGAGTGCATGGACAATGAAGAGCTAAGACATTTTCATCTCACTCCAGAGCCTGTTCTATGGAGCTTTTACAGAATAAGAGTTTAGTTAATCTCATGTTATACGTGCTTCTCCTTTCCATCACACCGACACTATCAAACACTTCATATCACTTCATGTGCCTTCATATCAGTTCTTAAGTCATGTGGCATGTTTTCAATATTCCCTCTTGAAAGCATTAATCTTGTTGACAATCACATAACCATAACAACCAGGTGTCTTGGGATGAAAAATGCACACCACCACCCCATCCTCAAACAAGGAGATAGTAAAGACACATTGTAGGTTAAAGAGATTTCAGTGTGGGCATGCAAAATCCAATAAAGAATAGATTAGCCCTGAACCCTAAGTCTGGGCATAAGGGCTTACTTCTTGAAGGAGATATTTTTAATGCTTGATATACAGCCATTGAGACCTAGGCGTCAAGACAATTATCTAAGCTTGAAATGCATCAAGGAAAATTTTTGAAGGGGCTGTAAAAATCAAGTACAACTCCTTGCTGCTCACATGACTATGTGAAATTAAATCATATGAATAAAAGCATTATGAGAGACACTGAACTCTGGCAGGCTTGGTGTCATGACCACTTCCCTCTGGAGATTGTTCTGGGGGCCAACCACCCTCTCAGTGAAGAACCTTTTCCTGATATACAATCTGAACTTCCTCTTGCCCAACTATCCCAGCAAGATCAGAACTCAAATTTCTCTGCTCTCGCTCATTAAAAATTAATTTTTCACTTGATCTTCACAGGAAACTGTCAGATATCCCAGAGAAGCCTGGACAAAGGGTAATGTCCAAGGAGGCGTAGAGTAAGGGTCTGAACTCTACAAAGAGGGAAGTGAATTGATTCTATAACTCTGCAGATCCAAGTGAATATTCCTATACAAAATTACTGGTAAGAACTTTATATCATTAATTTTATATCATAAAGAAAGTAGAAATTGCTGCTCCACTTTGCAAAAACCAAACTCCTGTGCAGAGTTTATGACACAGCAAGAAGAATGTGGGTTGAGCTCAAGATGTTGGGCTCTCAAACTCATCAGGGTATAAACCAAAGAAGAAAATGAAACCCAGAAGACTTTTTAAGTGTTTTTCAAAGTGCTGTGGTTTTTCAGGTGAAAAAAAATAAAAGAAAAAGAAAAGAAAAAAAAAAAAAAGTTAGTTAAGGCCTTAGGGCTGCAATTCTTGCCCATTCCCTTTTCACATTTAGAGCTTCCTTCTACAATTTTTGCTGACCCCAGTATAAATCACCAGCTGGGAATATGAATCATTTTTCTAACATATCTGTCCAGACAATCTAAGCACTTTCATTAAGGGGATACCTAAGCAGCTATGGAAGGAGTGGTGTGACTTGACAAACAGGTTTTGGACATGTATCACTGCTGTGATATCTCTTCTCCTTTGATAGTGTGAAGAATGCTTCTCTTGACACAACAAAGGTTTTAACAAGTACTGAATCAAGCAGAATGTTTGGATTTCACAGGCAGATGAAGAGAGTTCTTTTTTACACATTTTCATACAATACTTTGTACTGGTTTTATCTGGGACATAGTTTATATTCTTCATAGCTGCTACAGTGCTGTGGTTATTTGGAATTAATAAAAGACTAAACCTGGTATCAGTTGTGATGTGCAGCGGTGTGTGACTCTCTCCAGTCCCAGGGCACACAGCGGCCAGGGGTGCGACACCTTCCCCCTGGGGAGCTCTCACCTCCCCACCCAGGGACTCCGATGTTCTCGGCAGTGTCTATTTCGGAAGCAGAGATGGAGTGGAGGCGAGACGGGTCTTGGGGTGAACTGAAGAGGTTTATTAAGGAGATGAGCAACTAAAAGACAACACCCCAAGAAGCCCCGAGCAGGGCTCGGGCAGTGGGTTTTATACAACAGGCTTAGGGGAGGGGTAAAGGGAGCGGTAAATTTAAAGCAACCAATTAGGGTCTGTATCTAGGGTGTTGCATCCGCGGGTAAAACTAACAGAAACCAATCCAGGATGTGTGGGATGGGTTTACACAAGGCGGGAAAGATAATAGACAGATAACTGAAAGTCACATAACATCACAGGTGCACGCATAACTTAAAGCAACTGAAGGAGACAAAGGAATACTAATCAGGAGGGTAGGGGTACATAGAACTAAATTAAGGGCACATAAAGAAGGAAAATGAGCAAATGAACGCAAAACTGAGTTATTACAACAAATATGAAATCATAATAAACTAAAAATAATGCACCGCCACAGTGATGTTTTGGCCATTGCTCAGCAGTGCTTCCTTTAACTCAAGGACCTTTCAGTGTCTCCTGCTCTGCAAGTGAGGAGGTGCACAAGTGAGGAGGTACCTGAAAAAGCACAGCCAAGACAGCTGACCTGAACTGGTCAAAGAGATATTCCATACTAAAGGACATGCCCAGTACATAAACTGGGCAGAACTTACCAGGAGGTGCTGATTGCTGTTTAGGGACGGGCTGGGTTTTGGTGGTGTACAAATTTATTGTGTATTGCTTGTTTCTCTTGGGGTTTCCTGCTGTCTCTGCCTCTCCTTTTCATTACTATTGCTATTTTTCTTTCTATTATTATTTTTGTTACTATTGTTAATATTATTATTGCTACTATTATTAATTTTCTTGTTTCTATTACTAAATTAAACTCTTGTTTCAATCCACCAGGTTTACCTTTTCTTTCTAATTATCCTCTTCACCAGGGTGAGAGGGAGCAAGAAAGTGTTTGCATGGTGCTTACTTGTCAGCTGGGGTTGTGACCCACCTAACTTTTATACTTAAGATTTGTGATTTCAGTCTGATGAAAGAATTTGTCAGAAGGCATGGAATATAATTTGCTCCTATAAGTATTTGGAGTTAAAGTTCATGACAGCACAAAAACTATGGTTATTTACTATTTGATCCATAATAAATTTCAAATATAATTTTCTTTTAAAAGTCTGACATGCAGTGTATTTATTGACTCTGACATAATGAAAAGAGAGATTCATGAAGAAAGGGTTAAACAGAGTAAAAGCTGAAATTTTCCTACTATTTTTCCTGAAGAGAGTGTCAACACAGCTATTTTAGAAGCACAAGACCAGTCACTTGTGCTGAGTAAGCAAACCCATGACCCACTGAAGTCATGCTGTACTGGGAAGAACAGAGGCAGGCAAACAGCTGCCTACAAGATGATCCATTTTGTCACTTATTGTGCTTATTATGTTTGAAGTACTTCTCATCTAACACAAAAACCAGGAACATGAAATAGTACTGTACAACAAGAGATAGAGGTTTATACACATTTTTTCTCACAGAAGCTTTTATATCTGTCTGAACTGTTAATATTATTGGCCATGATTCTCCATTTTGGAAAAACTTAGGGAGTATTTATTTAAAAATAAAATTTAAAAAAATAGAATGTGTTAAGAAAATTGCACATGTATTTTTATTATATCAGCCATGCAAGTGACATAATCTGTAAGTCAGATCTTTGTAAACAAAGAACCTTTTGGTGCTAAAATGAGTTTGCTAATCTACAGGGAAGGGTAAATGACAAATTATCTGACATTTAGGGATATGAGTGCCTCAGGACTGGAGCATGCCTCAGTTCCAAAGAGCTGTCTGAAGCAAATCCAGAAGTGTCAGACAGTGAGACCATAAATTAATACAATTTATAATGAATGTAGATACTTTCAAAGGTCTGTACTAATATTGAAAAAGTAGTTGGAATACAATTTGTAGCTAATGTATGTTTTGTTTCTTAATAAAAGTTGAATTATTTAAGTGGGATACAATTATGAATACTATCATCCTATATGATTTCACATTCCATTTAGTCTTAAAGTCTGTAAAGGCTAATAGAACCTGGCAATTTCTAATGAAGTAAATAATACAGTTACTAACAAGTGATCTATAATCACTACAAACATAATGATTTGCATTGTTTAACTTGAATACTTTAATACTTTCATACTTCTACCATGCTATTATGCTACCATGCCAGAAATTACTGAATAATATAACCAATATGTGGTGGCGAAGTGCAGATTTCTGCAGATTTCCTGTATTAAATAATAAATTAATCTACAATAAATAATAATATAATCTGCAGGTTTCCATGTATTAAAGAAAAAAATCTTTCTTCACAACTCTGTTTTTAATTTGCATTTTCTGAAAAGGCATCTCCTTGTGCAGTTATCAATGCAGATAACAAATGTTTAAAAAACCCCTTGGATTGTGGCCAAATCCATCAGGTCCATCTTCCAAAAGAAGAATTCCAATAGTCCATCCCAGATGACAGTGCCTTGAATATCTTTAACTTTTCCATCAGAACCATTTAGTGTAACTACTGCTTCTCCACAGCTTGAACATCACTACCATTGTCAGAACCAGGCAAACAAATTTATGATGATGTTCCTGGGAATAAGGAACTAATGCAAAGGGGATTTCTCTGTAGTTCTTCATTAACATTTTATTCATTACAACAAGGGAGTTATAAGAGTTTCCTTTTACGCAAATTAGGTCACAGGATAAAAAATACACAGCATGGAAACACAGTGTATTACTACGTAGAACAAAAGATCTGGTTAATAAATTATGATAATGGAATTAGTCTACTGCTAATGCTGAGAGGCACATTTAAATACTATGAAATTTTCTTGGAAAGGAAAAAGCTGTTGCATCATTTCATAAATTGTTTTTCTCCTTTGTGCCTCAGTTTCTGCAGTCTTTTTTTATGTTATATCCCTCTGAGGGAATGTACATATCCTACTTTAAACATTTGTTTTGGTTTGTTAAAAGGAACAATTTGAGTGAGTAAAAGACAAATTTTTACTCTCTTCTTCAAATGAATGCTTTAACTAAGTTCAGAGATGTCCTGGATCAATTCAAGCAGATTCATTCTGGAAATGATAATGTGTAGAGTACAGAGACTGAAAATAAATTAGGTTAATTAAAAAAAGTCAAACCTTTAAACATTAATGCCAAGAAGATAACCATTAAGGAAACATGTGGTCCTTGCCATAGATATCTAGTATCATCAAAGTCCTTTAGTTAGTTTATTTATTTACTAGAGTTATCTGGTTTGTTTCTTTCCTTGGAATTCAATTTATTTCTAAGATTTATTTAAACAAAATAGGCTAAATTCAGACCTGGTTTAAGTGGTCTAACTGTAGTGAGCTAATTAATTTGCAACTACCTCATTAATTCAGTGATTACCTTCAGTTTATTCATTACATTAACTTAACTCCTATTTTTCCATTTATGCAAGGTCTGAATAGACTCAAAGGATGGCAAAATGAGGACTTATGAACTGTTGTTTTGGCAGAAAATAAGGAAAGATTCCCCACTTCCTACAAAGCAAAGCAATCCATTTGAATCATTTTTCTGGGAATGTCAGTACCCCTGACAGCTGAGGGCATTACTTTTGCCAAAAAAGCAGGAATTTAGCTAAGCAATATTTTGCACAGAGCAATTTCTGCTCTAAAATCACAATGTCTGTTCTGTTATTAATAATGGTGTGATTAACAAAGCATGAAAAGGAAACCAAGCCACAAACAACTCACCTAAAGTTATTTACTTTTCATTTTAAAAAGTATAACTAAAAATTGTGTATGTATGGATCGCCTTGCTCTCTTTAATTCCATCTTCTTAAATGACAAAGTTAGTTTTTACAGGATAAACTAAACAGGAATATTATCAGTGTAAGTCCTAAAGTGCTTTCAATCATTTTTAGAGTAAAGAATGACCTTTGCAGCGGGACATCTCTTCATACCATTTAATTCCTTCTAAATCATCATTTACTTCAGCACACTTCTCTTCAGGTCTTAATGTGGCCTTCACACTAAGAGCTACCCTGGCATAGGTGACGTAGATAATTGTTTCTGTGCAAAAAACTCATTCAGATGGAGTTAAATCAAACACAAAAGATTGTCATATGTGCCGAGGTTTAGACTTAAGGTAACTTTCTCAGGACTGCAGAGAGCTGTCCACATCTTAATGCTACTGAACCCCCTGTGCACTGGGGTCAAAAAAACCCAGTATCAAACTTGACCTTGCATAGGCTGTAGTTTTTACAGAGGACATTTCCAGAGAAATAAAACCATGCTTATGTAAACTAATGCTTAAGCACAAACTTAGGAAAAATTCCCTCTTGTTACTGTTTCATCCCACTCCGCTTGGATTTGAATGTGGACCCAAGTAGCCAACAAACTCTTTTCTGCTACTGGAAATCATTCATATAAAGTTCTTGGTCCTGAATATGAAGCATGACAAAAGCTTCTCTGTATTTCTCCTTTCCCAAATCTTCTTATTTGTTCACAGTTTTCCAGATACCTATCCTGACAGTACATTTCAAATTTTTTTTTCTACATAATAGACATTATTATTTAATACCTACTGGAAAATTCAACAAATAGTAAGTCTCAATCACTATATGTATCCTGTTAGAAGTACATACTGAAGACAAAGACCACTGATTCATGAACAATCATCCTTTTCTGAGCAGGGTATTATGCATGTGAGAGCAACCCCTGCACAAGTCTGTGATGAATTACAGGCCAGGTACAGTAGATAATCCAAACTAGAGAGAACCTTGGCAAAAGTCCAGGGATGATTCTTTTTTTTCCTGTGAGGAGCTATACTTGAATATTTTTGACAAAAGATTTAGGTCCTAGCATCATATTGATAGACTTTTTTCAGTTATTTAAATTATAGCACTTTATAAAATTACTAATCTGGTGCATTTCCTAGATTTATGCTTAAATCTGCAAAATTATCTCTAAGCTCAATGGTGAAAACCTTGGCCTTTCTCATTATACAAAATTTGATAGCATCAGGAAAAATAGTACCTATTGTTTTTTCTAGGAATTCAGTTTAGCTGAAAATACTTGACTAAGTGCCAATTTAATCCTTTAGAGACAGTATATGCATCAAACCTTCATTAGACAGCATTTCAGGAGATAAAGAAACTTCAGAAATTTTTAAACTTTTGAATGGGATTACTTTTTTTTTTCTAAAATCATCACTAATTGCTCTAAAACTACAATAGCTTAATAACCTGTTCCAATAAATAACTGCCCAAAAGCATTCATTCTTTGGCTGTGTTTGAAATGGTTGACATTCTCACTGGGAAATTCTCTTACATTCTAAACCACACCAGCAAAATGTCTGAACGGTACCAGCAGCTGAACAGTGCCTGACCTGTGCTAGCTTTCAGAGAGCAGCATTCACTTGTGTCCTGAAAGTCTCAGTGCCGTGTGGGTGACAACTGCCCAAACTTCTCAGTTACCATGATGCCTTGGGAAGGCTGACCTGGAACAGAGACTACACAGAGCTAAGAGAATGAAATAGATATTTTTTGAAAGATCTTTAAGGGTACACCTTGGGCAGCACAAGAGCCTGGGCCAGGGCTACACCCAGGGTGGAGTTAAAATGGTCACAAAATAGACAGCTGGTTACGAGATCTCACACTTTTATAAGTTTTGTGCAATTTGTATATTGGATTTCATTGTCCAGTTACAGCTTCAGGTTGTGAAGTCCTTGTTTTCTCTCTCCAGTCCACAGTTGTTTATGCTTTTGGGTCTGAAACTTGTACTTGTACTTGGTCTTCAGCAGGAAAAGGGTTTGTTTTATCTACCTGCTCTATGAAGAGAGCTTACTAACACTTAATGTGAGACTCAGAAATACACACCTAGGCAGCACATAATCTGAAAAACGTGAAAGGTAAAACTTGAGGCATCAACTAGAGAGACAAAACAGGGATACTGCTCTTTTTGGCCCACAGAGAAGATGTGACTGAGATAACTCTCAGAGACAGCAACCAGGGCTGTGCTGGCTGTTAGCTGATCTGTCTTTAAAGAAAGGTGGGAAGGTAAGAACAGGGCTACATCTCTGGACTTAATAAGAACAGAGAGGAGAAAGACAGTGAGGAGGGTTAATTGATTTCAAAGGAAAAGAGATTGGAATCCCAGAGACAAACTAGCCCCTTTGTGAGTCAGAGAAGGAATTTTGGCCAAAGGCCCAGCTGGCTGGGAAGAGTTTCCCAGTGAAATCAGTGCAGATGTTACCTGGCATCCCCACCCTCAGAGCCAGCCAGCAGGCTGGTGGGTGTGGGTGGTAGCCCTACTGCAAACTGGCTAGTCTAGGTTGTGGCACCTCAGGGAAAACTTATTTAAGAAGGTGGAAAATGCTGTCAGATGAACACATTAGTTCTTCTGAAATACAAATCAATGTAAGTAATATCAGAACAATTCCATTTCCTAGGGTTTTTTTTTTCCTAGATCTGATCAGAACTTCATTCCAGATTGTCATAGGTATTTAAACTTCTTATTGTAGCTGACAATAATGGCTTAAGTGCCTGTGTACCTCTAACAATTTTTTCATTATTTCTATAGTAATCTTCCATCCTCAGATGGCGGCTCAGTCAGTGAAAATCATCATAATTATATGTATTACTTTGTCCACAAAATGATTCATTGCAGATTTACTTGTCTTCCTTTCTACCTTACAGCATGCCTAACCTTACATTCAGGGGATTTGACTTAAAATACTGCAATTTGTGAATGGAAAAGAGTATAAAATACTTCAATATTTCAACTGAATTTTTAACAAGAATACTCTCTTCAAAACTGTCTAATTTTATAGACTTTTTTTGTGTGATTTTATTACCTCTTTTTGCAGACTATCTGTATTTTTAGTTTATGGTCATTGATTTTATTATCTTCCTAATTTCAAGCTAGATGAAGCTGTTGAGGACTTCAGTGTGCTTGTAAGTGTAATCTACACTGCAGTCATCTTTAGGAAAGCATTAATTGTAATCACTTACTGCACATGAAACAATAAACGATTACATCTATATTTCCAAGGACTATGATCAAGTGAAGTATCTTTTCCCATATATCCTGTTTTCCTATTTTCCTGCCTTTTAAAGAGATCTTCATACCACTTGTGAAGAAAGAAGAGCAATATATTCCATATTAGCATGTATTCTTAGGCATTTGGTTTCTAGAAGCCTGTAAGTTTAGTAAAGCTACCAAGCTACTACAAACTTGATAGTTCTGAATAACAGTGTCTTGCATACCACAGTATATTCTACCAAATATTGAGGTATTGCAGCATCTATTTTGCTCAGGAAGAAGACTTCTCTTTATTTTTTTAAATTTTTTTTGTAGATATCCTCTTAATATTAGTGATATTTTTGCTTTTATGTAAGAGTAAGTGTATAAGACTTCTGAGTTAAAAAAAAAAAGTTAAAACTCTTTTCTTTCTATTCTTATTGTCTTTGAAGCCAGTTTGAAGCAATTCTGAAGATCCTCTCTGGACATAAGGCTTTAATCTCAGTAAGAAGATTCTTCAGAGGACTAGTATATTTTCAGTAACTTCAAGACCTTTCTATTCTTACTTGAAATTAAGTATTTCAAATTTATAGTATTTATGCTGTAAATTTGAAATGTAGTCTCTGCAAATATTACAGTGAGATTCTAATTATCATTTGTCCTATGTTTTTATCTGCAGCTCAGAAAATAGTATTTCTAGAGCTTTGTTCATAATAAATAGATTGATGTAATAGTTCCAGATAGAATACTATTCAGGAACAATTTAATTTTTTTTTTTAATATGTTATTTTCTAGACTTGAAGTAAGACGTTTAAACCACTAAGCTATTTCTAAATGAAGACAGAGAAGTGGATTAAAGGCTTCATTAACACTACTGAATTAATGATGGCTCAGAAACTGATTTCTCTAAAGTGTCACCTAGTGATCTGGAATTGCAATAGTCCTCGAGATTTATAAAGTCATCAAATATATCTTTCTTAACTGAAGCAATGCATGTACACTGATATTTTTTTAACCTATTCCTCTGACCATTCCTTCTAATTATGCTGTTCCAGGATTTGACTCCCTTTCATTTGAGGTTGTTACTTTTCCAGAACATATGACCATGTGCTCACAGGCTGCACGGCCAGGCCCAGAGAGGGACAGTGAAGGAGTTACACCCACCAGGGCCCTGGTCACTAGGAGTGTTCCCCAGGGCTCAGCACTGAGACCGGTCTTGTTTAAAATCTTTATCCACCATTGGGTAGAGAGGGTCGAGTACACCCTCAGTAAGTTTGCAGATGACACCAACCCGGACAGGAGTGTTGATCTGCTGGAGGGTGGGAAGGCTCTGCAGGGACTAGACTGATGGGCCAAGACCCAGAGTATGAGGTTCAACAAGGCCAAGTGCCGGGTTCTGCCTTGGGCAACAACAGCCTCATGAAATGCTACAGACGGGGGCAGAGTGGCTGGAAACTGCCTGGCAGAAGAGAACTTGGGGGTGCTGGTTGACAGTAGCTGAACATGAGCCATCAGTGTGCCCAGGCAGCCAAGAGGGCCAGTGGCATCCAGGCCTGTATCAGCAATAGTGTGGCCAGCAGGACCAGGCAGGGATTGACCCCCTGTGCTCAGCACTGGTGAGGCCACACCTCAAATCCTGTGTCCAGTTCTGGGCCTCTCACTACAAGAAGGACACCAAGGTCCTGGAGAGTGTCCAGAGAAGGAACAAACTTGGTGAAGGATCTGGAGAACAATTCATATGAGGAAGGATGGAGGGAGCTAGCATTGTTTAGCCTGGGGAGGGTGACGCTCAGAGGTGACCTTATCACTGCCTACAACTACCTGGAAGGAGGCTGTAGCCTTGTGGGGCCTGGTTTCTTCTCCCAGGCAAGCAGTGACAGGATGAGAAAACATAATCTTAAGATGCACCAGGGGAGATTTAGGTTGGACATCAGGAATAATTTCTTCACAGAGAGGGTGACTAAGCACTGGAACGGGCTGCCCAGAGTGATGATGAAGTCATCTGTCTCTGGAGGTGTTCAAGAAACTACTGGACTCGGCACTGAGTGCTATGGTTTAGTTGGTGTGGTAGTTTTGTTCAAAGGGTGGACTCAAAGATCCTGGAGGTTTTTTCCAACCTTAATGAATCTATGATTCTATGATAAATTATGAAGGTTGCAATATCATAGTGTTTCATAAAAAAAAGCTTGTACTTTGTGAATCAACACCTAGCACTATATTCTATGAAACCATCAATATTTATACTGCTGAGGTTAATGGAGATTTTAATGTTAATTCTGCTGACTATATTGCATGAATAAAGCTAGTCAGAAATCAACATGTATCTTTTACTTTTCATATAATCATCAATAATAATAATGTATTTAAATGAAAAGAAGAATAAAAATCCACTTCAAGAATCAATAATGTTGGTAATGATATTGTAATAGAATATGGCTAGCTATGACTCTTAGAGCTCTGCACAAGCAACTCATTCTGATTAGTAAGCCAAGCAAAATACAGTGTGGAAAATACATAGACAATTGTAACCCTAATGTTAACATGTCCAATAATACATGGAATCTGATTACGTCAGAAGGTATTGCTGATACAATACACTACCTTGGGGACAGAATTACTGTCTTAGTACTTAGGAATAATAATTTATTCCAGCAGTGTCGCTTGTTGCTGCTGAATGTAACACCCTATGTTTCTGGATTTCAGTTTCATTATTCTCACTTATAAGAACGACTTTTTACTGGCTTTCAAATACAATTATTCAACTACATAGAGATTGATTGTTCTATATTAAATATTGTTTATACCTGTATGTTTTTAGCTGTGTCCTATACTTGCTAGAATTTTATTCAAGGAAAACCACAGAAAGATATTGTATATTTGGTGGAAAAGGTTGAATTGTTGAAACTGAAATGATTTATTTAAATTGTTATTATTAGAGTTTGCATTGTAAAAAGGACCTGCTAAAGACTTTTCATGTTAATAGTTATAAAGTATGCATCTTCAAAAAAATATTTGTAACTAGTAATAAATCCTTGGATATCCAGATTTTGTGTGTATCTTATTCAAAATATTTTCAATTTCTCTTTTGCAAATTATTGTCCTTTCCATACATGAAAATAGAAACACAAAGCCTGACCAATGAATAGATTTTTGGTCTCTATTCTTGAATCCAGAAATATTTTCTTTGTTTTAATACAAATGCCATTCATGACTCTTAAATATGTTATTAGTCATGTACTCCTCAGGAAAAAAATATTATTGTACGTTCTTTTAAATATTTCATCTACTCTCATTCACCCACTAACTAATGTGTCATAGACTGGGGTGCCAAGATTCCCCATCCAAAGCCAGAACATAGGTCTTAGATGGAACAACTCTTTATTTAATTAAAGAAAAAAGAAGAAGAAGAGGAATCAAATTCATGGGAAAAGACTAACAGAAAACAAGAATAATCTACTGATTTTCCTCTCTTCTTCCTAAGCCCTGCATAATTCTGATTAGTAAGACATAAAAGCTGCTATGTATCTGGTATGACTTCTGCAGGGACAACTGGATGCTGAGCTGTGCTTAGGAGGTCATAAGTGTCTGGTTCCTCCTCAACTTTTCTTCTTTTCTTTTTTCTTCTTTTTTCTTTTCCTTTTTTTAATATGCTTGTGATTTTAGAATACCAGTCCCTCCAATTAATTTCCTCTTAGAATAAAGCACCCATCATAAGCATAAAATGCAAGAGACTTGTACAGCTTCTGCAGGTCAATAGCCAAAATGGACAATTTCTATACCTCAGAACTGTAGCTGACAGGATTCTGTAACTTTTCTTTCAAGATGACAAGAAAAAACAAACAGAATGACATACTGCATGCTAGTTCATGAAGACAACACAATTAGGAGATCTCATATAGCTATGAATTTGCTAGGTAGAGAACTTAAAAGGAATATTTTTCACAAATTAATCTTTATTTTCCTTACTAATTAATAAACATCATGCTGTGAATAACTGGTGATAATGTTCTAATAAGAAAAATCAATAAATTTACACCCAGGTTCACTGTAATTGATGCTGCAGAATATAAAAATGTATTTTCCATTGATCCTTTAGCAATCTTCTAACTAAAAAGGAAAGGAAAGAAAGCCAATTACTGTAGTATGCCTCTGAAAATGATAAGATTAAAACAAGCTAATTATGTGTTCTTGAATAACTACAATTTTTGATGAAAGTAAGTAGAATAAGGGCATCCTGCATCTCCAGTACAGTGATACTACTTTTTACTAATTAAAAGATAGTAATTTTACATTTAACTTCTCTTAACCAATAGGCAAACAAATGGTTAGAAAAATAAAACTTTAAAATCTCCCAGGATAAAACCTTTTGATATTGCTGTGAACACGGGATTAAACTGAAGAATCAAACAAGCTCCTGTAGCACTGCAGCTAAAGGAATTTTCATATTTGAGCAAACAACATTTAAGGTGAAAGACAGTGACCACAAACAAAACATCATATGAATATATGTCCACTGCTTTTTGTTTTAGAAAACAGTGGGTTTGGGGTTGGTTTGTTTGTTTGTTTTTTGTTTTGCATAGAAAGTATTGAAAATTTTCACATAGTGCCACATATGCACGACTGTGATGCCTTCTACAGCAGGCTCATCCATATTGGAGCATGGATGTAACAATTAATAACTGATCAGTACAGAATCATGCAGAAAGTCAGCAGCATCTACTGCTCATTTTGATCTCATGGTTCACTAAATTAGGAAAATCAGATTTCTCTTTCATGATAAATAAGTGAATAACTTTTCTTTAAATCTGTTAGTAAAATTCATTAAAATATTTGGAAATAACTAGATTTTCCTTCTTCCTTTTATTTGCTGCTCTAGATAAAATGAAGTCCACCAGTAATATAAAGACATTATTCAATGTGACTTGAATGCACATGCAAAAACATATATCATTATTCTGACTTCAAATACTTGATTTCAGTTTGTGCTATAACATGCCATTTTGAAGACTAGATTTAATCAGATTCTTCACTATCTGTTGGTGCATGGCTTAAACACGTTACTTTGCCACACAGGCATCTCCTATTGAGCCTATAAAGAAAATTAAGCAATTTTCCTTGACCTATTCAATTCCCTCTAACATTACTGGATTCATTTATTTTGACCATACTCAGTGGTCTACTCAGTCTCCCAAACAGAGCTTGTAAACCACTGAAATATGGTGTCCAGAAGGGTGGCAGATGCTCCATCACTGGAAACAGCCAAAGTCAGATTGGATGGGGCTCTGAACAACCTGATCTTGTTGAGGATGTCCCTGCTCATTGCAGGGACCTTTAAAGGTTCCTTCCAGCCCAAAATATTTTATGACTCTATGTCTCAAACTTAAAATATTCTAGTGAAGGTCTGTTTTCTAGGCATTCCTGAACTTATCAGGATGGGAACTGAGATTAAAAGCCCACTGCTTGTATTCTGTGCTAAAAAGTCACTAGATAAAAACAAAAATTATGAAGCAGGAACTAACTAGGTTAATTAGTCATTGGACTTCAGTTTCACTGACATCTTAACATTCCAGTGGATCCTGGAAACCAGCTGCATTTTGGTCCTTTACTAGGCACTGTTTTAGGTTCAACTATAACTTCTGGAAAACAATTTTCCCTTTAGTTTATTGACTATAACTTTATTTTTTTTACAGTTCTCATTTTTGCCCTGATCATCAGGGCAAAAATCATCAGTATCTATACTCTTACGACACAGACATAAAGTCAGTGTATTTGAAGTTGCAGTTGAGAGTAACTACTTACTGCTCTACTTGCCTGATAATTACCTACAATGTATGCTTTTTTCTGTCCTTCTTAACCTATCTATATTATAAAGCTATTGCCACAATAGTTCCCTTACTAGGTATAGGTGTGTATGTTTTAAAGACGGGGATTTTCTACATACACAGAGCAATACAGCTATAGATTCCCAGACAACTTCTCAGTAATCAGTCAGTAATAAATGTCAGGAGGGGGTATTGAAAAAGAATAACTGTTCAATCACTGTTGAAAACCAGTCTTATAATTCTGCATTTTAGATACTCTGGTAAATGTGATTTTTTAGGACTTTCTTGGTCTCCTACTTTTCAGAGAAAAAGCAAAGCTGAAAGTTAAGAGAAATGTAAGAACTTTGCCCTAGGCATGCTTTCACTAATTTTAGTTTTTTATTATTCAGTTCAGTGAGCTTGCTCAAGTTTAACATTTCAATTAGTTGTGTAACTTCCAAAAAAGGACTATCATATAAAGTAATTTCTGTTTTAGGGCATCCTGATGCTGGTTCATAACTTGAAAACTACTTGTGCATGCTGCTCAAACAAGTTTGATCAAACCTATAGGACCTAGATTGGCACTGGTGGCACTTTCAAGAAAAAATGCAAGAGGTTCACTTCTCTGACTTTGCATGGACAGGCAACAGTTACAGGAACAACTAAAACAGTCAATAAACACAGCTCTAGATCTGTGAATTATCACCATTTGGACTGGTCAGGAAGATTCCTCTTTCAGGGTTCCCTGTTGCGGTGTGGATTTTCTACTCTAAGTTTTCAAGCTAGCTTTCTATTTCATTTGTGTGTTATGATTTAAATTATACATACTGTTAGGTGTCAATCCTCTGTGCCCCTGCCTCTATTTCTAGAGCCTTCCCTGCCAGTCTTTCTTAAATCGATATGTCATTTGCTTTTTCATATCATCACACTGCTTCTGCTATTCCCATTGGATTTTGTTCTGTACTCCCCGCCCTAAACCCCTCCCTGAGTGCATTTTCATTGGTTGCTTGCTTTGTATTGCCCTGTCTATAAAACGCACGGGAGGACACGTGCCCCTGGTCTTTGGGGTTCATTTTTTAGTTGTTATGCTTCAGTTATACCCGTAATAAATCTCCTTAGTTCACCCCAAGACCCGTCTCGTCTTCACTTTGTCTCTGCGCCCATAGACTGGCTGAACCAGAGTCCCGGTGGGGAAGTGAGAGCTCCCCGGGGGAAGGTGTCGCACCCCTGAATGTCGCTGCATGCCCTGGGGTTTAGGAAAACGCGCACAGCGACAGTTCCCTTTTGATCCATTTTTCTACATTGAAATCATATTAAAGAAGTATTCAATTAAAATAATGTTCAAAGAATTGCATTTCTGAAAGAGAAAATAAATGTAAATATTCTCTATTTCTCACAGTTGTCAAAAATGGCTCTGAGATAAAATAAAATAATAAAATAATAAAAAAACCCTACCAGTTTTTACTCTAGTGCCATTCTTCCTTTAATCATATGTTGAAATTTTTCATTGAAAGCTTAACAGAGCACCCAGCACTACTTCAGATTTCAGCAGCTGAAACATTTTGAGTACAAAAAAGAAAAAAATTACAGGTAAATGTTCAGCACATTCATTATACACACTGTCCTTAATTCAGATATGTAAAATCAAAGTATATTACAAAAATGTGTTAAACATTTTTGGTTTCACTAGCATTATATTCCATTATTAGTGTCACTGAGATGACTATTTGCATTCACACATGCTTCACTAGGCTTTTTTACAGCTGCAATTGTCATACACCACTGAAGTCATCTTAGTATGTAACAGGAAAGCAAGAAGATCAGAGAAAATAGAAAAGACTGTTTGGAAAGAATAAAAAGAGAAAAAATGCTAATGTTAACCTGAAATCAAATTATAATTCCTTCAGCTTTGTATTGGGCCTGCTTATGTGCTTCCTTGCTCATCTGATCCCTTTATTTGTGCAAAGTGAGTGCAAAATATTTGAGCAGTATTTGTAGATCCAGAATTATGGATACGATTCACTTCTAAAAATTAAGTCCCAAGTATAAGTGTCAAACTCCCAAAGTCTAAATCTGAATCTTAAACAACAATGAAAAAGCCGAGTGTCACCAGAGGGGAAAATCCAAGTATTTCAGATTTCAGGACATTTTGAATTGCCAGTTGTAGATTCCACTGAGTATCCAGAGATACTAGTTTATAGTTATGTTTTACTTTCAGACAGCTGAAGTTGGGTGATGTGAGTTGCATTCTAATTTTTAGATGGTTTAAAGTGATACTAGAGGCAAGAGAGAGTAAAAATATGACTCTGAAAATACCTGCTGGCTTCAGAATACATATGTTCAACATATCAGCTGAATAAAACAGAGTACAAAACTCACCAACAAAGTCCATTTCTGAGGAATTTGGCACTAGAGATTTTGGTCAAAACTGGTGGTTGATACAAAAATCTAAAGAGGATTTGATTCTGTGAGACAATCTCAAGCATAGCTTTATGTCCAAAGTCAAGAATTTTTGGTGTATCGTTTATGACAAAATAATGGTAGCAGAATGGGAAGGAGTTAGTTTGAACTAAAAAATGGTGTATCTTTTGTCTTGTCATTGGCCCTCTGAAAAGGCAGTGTCTTAAGGTGGGTATTACACATTCATGACTCTTAGCACAGGACCAGTCAATGAAGGCCTTAAAAGAAAGCAATAAATCTGTGAGATTATTTTTGTGGAGATTTAAAGAAAAACATATGTAAAGAGTATTTTGAGCCCCTCAGTCCAGGTCTTCAATGAGCAATTTAACAAGTCTAAGTTTAAAATGCTGCTTATGTGGTAAAGTTGAAAAATCTCTGGCTTTCAGAATAGCTGTTGATTCAGAAGGTGATATAGCAAGAAGTACACCCTTACATATGTGTTTTCAAGAACATAGATCAGATGAATCACACATAAATGTGCCTATTTCACTATATTTTCTAATGCTCAGCTAGAGAAATATTTGCTTGAGAGTATTTGAGTGTTTTGTCCAGATTTTATACACCTTTCTTTAAGCTCTTTGCAAAAGCTTTTCCCACTCTCTTCTTCATAATTTGTTCATCTTTCTCCTTACTTGCTCCACATACCTCCTTCTCCCTGGATCTCCCTGGACCACCTTTTCTATGGTCCTTCTTTTCCTTCCTCTGACTTCACTTTTGCCTTCACCTTTAGTTTTGCCTTTGTTTTTCCTTTTTCATCTTCTTCCTTCCCCTACTCTTCCCATTTCCCTTTTTTTTTTTTTTTGTTCAGAGTTACCGCTCGCTGTTTGCGCCTCAACAATGTATTTGTATATCCACATAATTTTACAAGTGGGGCCCCTCCTTGAGAAATCTTCCATTAGTTAGAAATACAAAGGAAAAACAATGACCATTTGGAGTTGGAATACAAGGGAAAAAGCTGGTTGCCCAGATTTCTAGAGGATCCAGCTAGCTAGTCTGTATGCTAACAGTTGCTGAAAATGCTGTCATTCAGTACCTAAGAATATGTTCTTTCCACTTCATCCCCAAGAAGAGCAGAATCAAAATATTTTATCACCACTACAGTTAGGTAGTGAGTTTATAATGATTTATAAATGAAAGCTGCCCTTTTTTGAAAGTGTGCTGCATAATGTCTGAACAGTTTCACTTCTTTATCATCCACCCCACACTATATTCCAGAACAGTTAATCAGTTATGTTGTTCAAAATATAAAATTGGCATGTGTTTATATCTTGTATCCTTACCATGTTCAGCATTTTCACAAAATCTGCACATTTAAAAATAATCATATCCACATTCTGAAGGCTTTCTACATAAAACGTGTACATGCATATGTTTAAAACAGGTCTATGTGTAAACTTATTGTAGTTTATGTTTGTATATAAACATATATATTTGATTACTGTTTTTCATTCCTTTACACATTCTTGTTCTTTATGATCTATTATTTCTTGCTGGCTATAAAGCAGCAAGTGCTAACACCTCTACAACTAATGAAGCATATATTTCTTCTTTGAATATATTATAGTCATAGCACTAAAGAAAGAGCAGTTGGGGAACTTTTAATAGCAATACAGCATGTGTTGTTGTTCTAATACGCTTTAACTTTGCTGCCTCTGTAATAACAATCAAGTTCGCTAGAGTCATGCTACAGGTGGAAACATTTTCCTGGTTTACATAATTCTATAGTATTGTACCTAATTGAAATACAAGGGAGAAAAATCTCTTTTAGATTTAACTTTGTCTCTCTAATAGCATAAACTTTCTGTATCTCAGAGCTTATAGGATCTTCAAATAATGAAAAAAATATTCAACATCTCACCTACCCCCTACATCTCCCATTATGGACTAAATCCTATTTTATTTTCTCTCCAGTTAAATAAAAGATTTCACTTTATCTGATTCCACCTAGTAATATATGTAAGATAAATTTTTCACTACAGAAGAAGAAAAATTATCAAAGCTAAAAGGAATTGTTCATATTTTGTTCTGCAGTAGCAAATGATGCAAAGAAAAAAAATTCAAACACATCCAATAAAGTACTTGCAATAGCTGATTCCTTGCTTAAAGTGCATAGAAATATTCTGGGGAAAATAGAGAATTCATATGAACTTGGATTACCAGGAAAACACACACACACTCTCTCATGAATGCAAACAGGAAGGAGTAGGAAAAATGAAGTGATAATTTACACTACAAAACAAGGTATGTCTTATACTGCCATAATTAGGTAGAGAATGGAGTACAGAAGTATCTCTTTCAGTGTGAGATAAACCTTGTACCTGCATCACACAATTGCCTATGTGAAGTTTGATGATATAGAAGGAAAACTGCAATGTGTTGCCAGTTTTCTCCCCAGACTTTTTTGGAAGAATATTTTGAGAAATCTCACTTTACCGTAATTTGCATTGTCCCTCTTATTCTCCCAAACTGAAAATCACCTCAATCATATTAAATTAATTTTAAAATAAATCACTTTCTCTGACAGAAATTACTACTGGACATAAATATATGGCAACTGGAAAATATTTTTAGTATTTGATTATTTCCCTTCATGAACCGCAATGAATTTTATTCACCACCATTATTCTGAAAGAAATTTTTTTCATAACCCAAAACAACTTAATCAGAAAATACCTTATTTTGAAATTTCTTCAAAACAAGTTAACAAGCATTCAAGATAATACTAATTTTTACACTTTGTCAAACCCACTAATATTTCCAGCACTGCCCTCCAGTATTTTCTGCCATTCATCAGTTCCAGGAGTATTCATCTCACAAAATGTATCTGTGTAAATGGCATTAATTGGCACACTGATTGGCAGAGCATAACCTACCTTGTCATGCCTAGAAGTGGTCCATCTATGTCAATACCAAAGGATAAGAGGTGGAATGCATGCAGAAGAACTCAATGTCACTAACCAGCATGGATGACAAGACTTTGGTCTCCAGGGCACACTTTCCACCATGATGCTAAACCACTGAAATTTGGAAGTGGAAAAATATAATTTTCATCTATAGGCCAGTAGTGAGTTAACACAAATGTCAGGAAAATGACCACTTTATCTTTCCTCCTAAGCCTTCTGTAGCACTGCCACCACCCACACTCTTCTTCTGTCACTCTTGATTACATCCTAAGTCCAGTTTTTTTACTGTGGTGCCTGAAGCAATTCCACCAGCCATGTTAGACTCAATCTCTCTTTTGCCCATTTCTCCCACAATTATTTCTGTACCTTTTTACTACAGTGTTTTGAAGCAGGGGCTATCAGCCACCCTCCTACAGGTCTGCTGCAAGGCCATTGCTATTTCTAAAAAATGCCCTCAGTACTTGCTTCCATCATTATATCTAAAAGAATCTAACAAAAATTCCAAAAACCAAAAACCACAATCACAACCAACACAAACAAAAGAAAACAAACAAACAAAAAAAGAACTCGAACAAACAAAAACAAAACAAAGATCAGGTTTGAGGGACATAATAAAGGAGATATATTGATATAAGGGAAGATAAATGCTCCATTATCTTTTATACATTTCTTTTCTGATATTTTAAACACTTTGGACAAGTTTAGAACAGAATCAGGCAAAACAGGAACCTATTTCATGCGTGCCCTTTATTCTGACTGTGAGAAGAGTCTGCTTGAAGATGAATTTATTTATGCAAAGAGAAGGCTAATGCTGTCTCACCAGTACAGCAGGAATTCAGACTACGGAGAGCAGATGTAGGAGGGGAATTTCATGTGGAACAGATTGAGTGTTGTGTCTGCCTGTTGAGGAATTTTTCTCTTAATACAGACCACCAAATTTCATTACACTTCTACATGATAGGGTCATTAGTGTATATGACTTTGAAATAAATCTCCAGAAATTAAATATAATATTAAGATGAGAAACTGATACAACATTTTACACCAGAGGTTTTTTCCCATTACATTACACATGAAAAATCTAAGCATTTTATAAGGGAACTGTTAATTGCTATATGACTGGACATGAATTATACTTCTTTATCTTAATTCCTGACATTTCTGTCATGAATCATCATGTCATGTTCAACTCAGTCACTTTAGTTTATAACTTGAGACAACAAACACGACAAAATATGTCACAATAACCCAGATAATATGTTGGGAATTTTTAGGAAAAATGTTTTCTCTTTAAGCTTGGACATTATCCTTCCACTCCTCCCCCCCCAAAAAAAAATTGAAATTATGTTCGTTACAACTGCAACAGAAATAATAAAATTCAAAATTTAAAATTTGTATTTATCTCCTTTTTTTTAAGTCTAGAATTTTTATCTACATCATTAAACCAGCCATCTAAAGAAATATTTATAAGCTAACAGCAAAAATAAATGGAAATAATCAAACGTAACTTATGGAAGAGAAATTTTGTTAGTTTTCTTTTCATAATCTATTCAAGATGAGAAGCTGACATTCAGGCATAACATTTATTCTTCAATGAGCTCTTGATTATATCCAGTTTTAAAGAGACCTTAAAGTTCAAGCATGTTAAGTGATCTGGTCAAGGTTATATTCTAAAATGATGTATTGAATTTATCTTGGAGAATGGTACACTTCAATTTTCCTGTATCCCATACTGCTTCTCTATTTCTGTTTTAAATCAGGAATAAATTCAGCATGGTATAAAGTATACCAGAACACTATGTACTGAAAAATGAAAGCACCAGATGCTTGATGCAAAATGCAAAACCTGTCAAAAAGAGTCATAGAAAAGTTATTCTTTAAGAATACTTTACTATGTAATCTGCTTATTCCAAGGCTTGGTCAAACTTTTATAAAGATTATAAAAGGGGATACTGTAGACTAAAGCTGTTTGCAATTTGTAGGGACCATTTTGTTGTCAACTGGTATCATTTACAATGTTCTTCATCATTAGGGGCATCAATTAAAACATACTTTGTCTGTTGCACATATGCTAAGTATACGATTTGGAAATTATTCTTACCTGCTCAATACCCTTATTCTATCTCATTCTCCCTCCTCCCACCCACATTTCCCCATCTTGGGTTAGTAGGTTCACTTTTTTCCCTTTTAATAAGAGTTTTGTGTTAAAACTGGCAGGCTGAAATGCCTGACGTGAGAATTCTCAAACCATCTTAACTAGATTTTGGCATTTAATAAGCTGTAAACTGCTGAAGCTATTTGCAGATGAAGCCTCATTTTTGTCCATCAGCAGGGGGCTGGGAGCATAATTAATTGAGTGAAAGTTAAAAGACAGACAGCATGGTTACATTTATGCAAATATTGCAGAAGAACATCTAACAGAAAAGAGAAATACCTTGTAACTGATTGGTTTGGTTTTGGACCAAAATCCACAGGGTCCACTTAAACACTGCTGATTGTGCATATGACAATTAAGGTCTACAGTGGTGGGTTTTTTTAATATATTTTTTAATATTTTTAATATATTTTCTGCAATGTAAAAAATAATAGAAAAGAGAAGCTTCACTAAAAGCCAAAGTTCCAAATCCAATGAGACAATTCTATTTCTGTTTTAAGGTTTTTACTGCTCTTGAATGTTAAATACATAAAAAAAAATATGGTATTACAAAAATCATAAGATGCATGTGCCATCAACCGTATGCCAATCTCTATTTTTTATTTCTTTTATTTATATCCCGACCATATGCATCCTGTTACTCCAAAGAGTCCATTTAGTTCAAATTATTTAAAAGCTCAAACCACAGAGATCAGCATAACTGATACAGCTACTAACCCAGGTGCTTCTTGAGGTGATCAGAAGCTTTTTCATTTATTCTATGCTATGCTGTATTTTCTTGCAAGAAATTTTGTTGAATTTTTTTCCCACAGGTGCTACTGTGTATTGGAATGATTCCAAATTAAAACTAAAACTAGAAAACATGAGCATTTGGATTGAAACCCTTTCCCTTTTATAACTCTGGGGTTTGTATTCTATATTTACAAGACAATAATTGCAATTGTGTTCATTGATTTTTGATTATGCAAGAATAGCATGATATACAGCAGATAAAAATTGTAAGGAGATTTTTCTAGGGAGTTTAGACTCTAGTTCCTTTTTTGTTCAGTATATGGTTTAACCTGAGCACCTAATTCTGGCGGGATAACACCTGCCAAATAGTTTAGTTTTATTAGACAAAGGAAACACTGAATTATTCACTTATGTTTCATACAATGTGCACAGATTTCTGCCAATCCCAGCATGCCAGGATTTCGAAAATTCTTCCTATGTCCTACAGTGTTGCCAATATTCTAGAATCAGCTCAAACGAAAGCTTGAAAAGCGTAGGAAGAATGTACTTTAGGAAATAAAATAGTCCCTGTTCTTTAACGTGTGTCAACAGGAACATAAACCTTGGATTATCAGGCATGCTAAGGTTTCTTTACCGTGCTTGGTGCAGCAAAGTGCCAGGCATCCGTGGACAACAGCAGGTGCTCTGTGTAGGGATCTGCTTCAAGCCCCTGTGCAACTTAGGCAGTGGAACGTGGGGAGATGCCCACTGACCCTATTCTCACACATTATCATTTAAGTCCTAGGTAAGCTTGCCCCAAAGAACACTCCAATGGAAGGAATTATCCACTGTCTCATGAGGTCTAAGCACTGCTCTCTGAAGTCTGCAGTCCTTTTCCATTCCAAGCAAAATTTATAAAAGAATTATTAAACTTCTAAATGCAAAGAGACATATAAATCAGTATCTTGCTGTTTGTTCAAACACGGCAAGGTTAGCACCAAGAGCTCTACAGGTGTATATGCAATCGTGAAAAATTGATCAAAACCTATGTAAAGAACATTAAGAGGAACAGAGCCAATAGTTCACATTAATTTTAATCTTGTTTAGCAGTGCAGTTAAATCCAGACTTCCCAATATGCAGAATTTTACTGTTGAATATTAAACAGTTTAAAATTATTTACTATTAGCAAGTAATCAATTAGGTAATATCTATCACCTATCTAAAGCTGTTGAAGTCCCACTGGTGGCTAGAAAAATAATCATCATTCCATTAGCTGTAAAAATGTGGAAACTATTGTATATGCCAATTGTACAATATTCTAATATAAAATAATACAGTGGTGAAATACTGGAGATATTTCACAGTGACGAAATAGTGGAGACACTGCTGCCATCTTAAAATATTCAGATATTTCATGAGAAATTGGTGTTATGTCTTTCTACATTATGTTTTCATTGAATTTGGCATCATAGTCTGTAAATACATTAAGGTGATAAATATTTTAAATGATATATGCTCTGCCTGGAAGTAATTAGCAGTCTTTAACTTATACCTACAGAAAAAAAAACCCCACCCAAAATAAAATTAGTTAAACTTTATCTATGGGAACACTACATAACTTTAAAAAAAAAAAAAAAAAAAAAAAAGGAAAAAGCATTAAAAACTTAAAATCTATAATTAAGGTCTAAGAATATAGACATCCCCCCCCCATAAGTTTGTGGTTGTTTTTGGGTTTTGTGGGGTTTTTTATGATTGCCTGGGAGCAGAAAAAATGGGAAGTCATTTCCCATGAATTATATGTTCATTGTAAAACTGAAAATTCTGTACAGGACTTAGAAGGAAAGTACCAAAATACACTTACTGCTATTCTCCTCATTAAATTAACAGCAAATTTTGGAGTCAAATAACCCATCTATATAACTCAAAAGACATAATCCCTTTAGTGAATGGTGAGAGAAAAGAGGAATCAGGACTTCAAAATGGCATTTGTCATATTATTTTTTATGAATTGCTTTTCTACCATGATCTTTAAGAGCTACCAGCCTAGGGAAACTAAGAAAGCAGAATGAACAAGAGTCTGGCTTCTACTATCCATCCCTGTGGGATAAGTATTAGTTAAAACTACAGAAAAGAATGGAAATAAATTTCCAGTGGTTGTGATTCAGACAAGCTTATAATTCTTTCTTGGAAGCCTCATGGAACAGCAATGCAGTAAACATATGATGACTTCTAACAAAGTTGCCTGCCAAAATAACTCTATCAAGATGGATTATGTAAAGCTATATACAGGATGCTGTAAGCGGCATCAAGTACTACATTTATGAGAATCACTAGGCCTTTTGCATAGAAGTCGGAGTGTTCTGGAAAAAAAATAAAGTTGGCTAGAAGTTGCGATATTTACCCAAAATAATTAAAAACCAGCTAACAGAGATGACCCAGTAGATATTCTACCCTTTGAATGTAATCTTTCTAGTGATATAAGCAAATTATTTAAATGTATTCCCCCTTCATAGTATTATCAATGAACTATCTGTAACAGGGGACCTTCTCTACCAGTAGCTTCTTCTTTGTTATAAACTTGATAAGAATAAATTAATGATTTTTTTTCTATAGAAACTATTTTTATTTTTAGATTCTGCTTAGTCAACAGAAAAAATATGCATGGCAATAAAATAAAGATCACAGATGTGAAAATCCAGGTAAGGGTTCTCACTAATCTGCCATTGAAGCAAAGTTCAGCAGGTCCAGAGCTGGCCCTACAGTCCATGTATTATGATAATTAAAAGAACTCTATATGAAAAACTAATCAAACAGACTTTTCTGCCAGTAAAAGCAATGAAATTTTGGATTGTGTTGAGTGACTGAAATGTCATGTGCACTCTTCTGAAAATCCTTTGTGAAAAAATGCAAGAATATCGGAGAGACATCTGTCTATTTTTGACACCTTTCTTGAGTTTTGGAATTCATACTGTTTCATATGAAGTTGAACAATAAAATTAAAAACTTGATCTGACACCTGGTGAGGCCATAGAAAAATTATTCCTTCTTTCAAAGAAAAAATAAAATAAAATAAAATAAAACTCCAACAAAATTCCCTGTTTATTCACCCTAAGTTTGTGTATTTACCCATTCCAACTTCCAATATTCATTTTTAGCTACACTTTGTTTTTGATGTTTTTGGTTTTTTTATTTTCCTTTTCTTTTTCTTTCTTTTCATCTTTGTGGGGTTTTTTGTTTGTTTGTTTTTGAGTGGGGTTTCTTTTGGGGTTTTTTTGGGGTTTGGGGGTTTTTTTTTTGGTTTTGTTTTTGTTGGGGGTTTTTTGTTTGGTTTTTTGTGTTGTTTGTTTGTATGTTTGTTTTGCTATGGTTGTTTTTGATTAAGGCCAACTTGTTGATTGAAAGCTACAGTGCAGAAGAAGATGTGTAAAAGCTCATGCTTCTTTTGGAGGAGGCTTTAGGATATCTTGGCCTTTGAATTCGACTGAAGATCTTACACTGAAAAAACATTACTGTTAAGGACACACAGTTTTTGAGAAAATTGTAACAGATTAAAGGAGAAGCTCAAGGTATTGATAAATATACAAAAGACTTACAAGTGAGGGTTATACTGTTTGTCCATATTCAGACTACATCACCTTTCCAATTTAAATGGCTGTAAGTAGTAGTTCTGGCTGGAAAATTTGTTCAGAATTTGCACTGTCATAACAGCATTCCTGGTGCAGGAATGGTCTTTTAACTGTTTCTGTGAACATTACAGTTCAGCAGTATGCAGAAAGGAAATCACAAGGACTACTACACCCTTTCAATATTTATGGAGACAGCAAAGATATCAGCACAGAAAACTAAGCTTATCTCCTGAGGAACTTTCTGACAACAGCTATATTTACTGGTCACAATTCCATGTGTTTTACTAAACAGAAGATATTTCAAAAGAAGATTCTTTTGTTCACTAATACTAGATGCAAATAGGTCCAGGGATTCCGATTCCATTTCAGACCTCCTTTTTACTGTGATCAATAAGAATTTTGTTCCTCTCTTTTAGAAGTATGATGTCTTATAAATAAGAAATTGGCTCAGAGTGATATGTTTGGATACAATCCATGGTTTGAAAATGTTAGTGCAGCACTGTTAGTGTTTGTTACACAGAAGAGTAGAATATTTATGCACTGGCTGAACTCTCACTTTCATAGGTCAGCGTCAGCTCTGGCATCAAGTTAGGAATAAAGCTCTGGCATAATGCTGGTATGAAACTACCATTTATCATGGTAGTTCACCTGAACTGATAACTTTTAAGCAGCATCCTGATTCACATTCGATGTTTTTGTGACCTCAGATATGATTACACAAGCCGAAATGCACTGGACACTTTAAACCCTGACAAACTAAGATATTAAAACATATGAAAACCCTTTTTCAGGAGAAATTATATTACAAAGCAATTCTGGTCTGAAATAGGAAAATAATATCAGAAGTGGTTGCTTATGACTCCCTGCTTGTTTCTCTCCCACCATACTTGAAGAAGAAAAAAGACTGGAGACAAATGTGTTGAAATGCATTATATAAACATGTTCAAATAAATCTATTCTAATAATTTTTATTTTCAAAACATATTTCACATGAATTTACATATAATTTCTAATATACTTCTGCTCACTGGTTTTGGATATTTTACAGGTATATTTGGATGCTCTAGACAAAAGTAAAAATGCTTTTCTTGTATTTAGTAGAGCAAAACACAGAAGAAAATATAGCTGAATTATATTGTATCTAAATCTGTACAGATATCTTAGGATGTCTGGAAACTTTAGGCTAGGTTTAATTTTCATTCATGTTAGGAACTTGACTAAAGTCACTCGAAAACTTAGCCAGTATAGGCTCCTTCTACTTTGAATAAGTAGAGATATTTCCTTCCAAAGATACTTCACCCTGAAGAGGTGCCCACTACATTTCACCACTGTTCCAGAAGTCTCTGATGACGATATTCCCCCATTAATGCCTCATGTTGGAGGGCACATTTCTCTTGAACAGCCTGGAGGAAAGGAGGCTGAGGGGACATCTTACTGCTCTATACAAATACCTAAGAAGAGGTTGTAGTGATGCAGGGGTAACAAGTGACAGGACTAGAGAAGTTGGTCCCAAGTTTGCCCCTGTGATAGGGCAGGTTTAGATTAGATAGTATGAAAAATTTCTTCATGGAAAATGGTTGTCAAGCACCAGAACAGACTGCTCAGGGAAGTGGTGGGTTCCCTGTTCAAAAAAATGTGTGGATATGGCACCTGAGGATATGGTTTAGAGGTGAATATGGTGCTGGGGCTAGGCTGACCGCTGGACTTGGTGATCTTCGAGGTCTTTTCCAACCTCTATGATTCTATGGCTCCAACATGAAGAACAGTTACTATTCCAGAATTCGGGAGAGAAAACACAGCTTTTTCAGAGAACACAGATTAAACTTCACAAGACAATTCTCTGAAAGTGAAAAGTTATGCTGCCTAAGATGCTAGTTTATCAAACAGAACAGGATTTATTGAAGACTATTTGGTCTCCAACACATGATACTTAAGTCAATAGAGCTTTGAACTGTGTGCAGAGGAGAGGAGCTTTTTGTGAATAAAGGTTGTACATTATAAACTACTGTATGTATATGTAGCAAAAAAATTGAACTGAAATACAGCCAAAAGTAATACAAGAGACATCACCATGTTTTAAAGGTACAACTGAGATGAAGTTTAAAAACTACTCTGAAGTTTGGAATTCCAAATATTGCACTAATTCCTTTTTTTTTCCTCTTCATTATATCTAAAGACTGAATACAGAAAACATTTGGGGAACAACTAAAAGATACACCCACACAAGGGAGAAAGAACCCACAGCTTGCATTGATCTTGGCATTTTCCCATGTTGCAACCAAATGAACAAGCCACAGGTGCAACCAGAAAGAGCAGGTGATCCAAACAAACTGCTATTGTGATGGGAATAAATATGATTTTTTTGTCCATAATGTATTCATCTCAAGGCACATTGGTGCATCTGTTACATATTTACCAGCAGTGTTGATTTCTGCCAGAAATTTTTCAAGAATGCAAATCTCTGACTTTATACACCTTAAAGATATGTCCAACAGCTTTCTCCTTTCCATTTTCCACATCTGGATCCTTTAACTAATTCATCTAATTTTACAGCTAACATTCCATAACATAAGCATTTTGTGTTTATAGACTCATTATTCTGCATCAGAAACATAGGAGAGGAGAATTAAGAAGACATGCACAGATTTCAGTATAAAAAGTACCATTATAATCAGGCACCCCTTCACAGTTCCTTTACTTTCTGTGTGGTTTTTCCCAGCATTGCCTCTTCTTATCAGCTTTCTCACCTGCTACTGAGCCAACAGAGAGGCTTATCCAAGCCAGTGAATTGTGATCATTTTATGAAGAAATATGTTATGAAAAGGCAAGTATTTAGAAGTGGGCCAAAGCTGAACCACTATATCCAAGCAGGGAGATATATTCTAAAACCCTTAAGATAAAAAATATGGATGCCCTAGAAGCTGAATTCACAGGTGAAAGGGCTGAGACTAGTGTGTTGTTCCTACAGAGCATCTTTGGCCACAAACACCTTAGTGTGCTAAATGGACTATTCTGGATAAGCAACAAAGCTGGATTAGGATAGCTAGATCTGACCTAGGTCTGGATAAGGGCAGATCCTGTAAGACTCTTCTTATGTTCTCAACTTTACTCTTAGCACTATTAATTATTACATCTACAAAATTAAACTAGGATTTCCTAAAGAAAATGTGAACTCCAGTTTCCTGTCTGTTTTTCGACTCTAGGAGTCACCATGCCTAAAATGAACCACATGCATTTTGCCTTCACTGCTCCTACTCTCACGTTATCCTCTTGACATTTCCAGAGGCAGCAAAATTGGGTTTTGTTCCCAGTTTTCACCTTCTGACTCTGGCTCTTGCAGTTCTGGTTGTTCATTTAGTTCAGCAGGACAATTTGGGAAAGCCAGTAGTTCACCCAATATCCCGGTGATTGGTTCACAGTTCCAAGAAATAAGAGAGGTTTAAATCCCATATTATAGTCCTCAAATCATTCTCACCATGAAATCATTAAGTTAGAAGTCAGAACTACTATGGCTCTGGTAACCTCCTTCTTTGGTGATACACTCAGCTACACCAAATGTTCAGCTCCACTGTAGAAAATGTTCAAGCTCGTGTAATTTCATGTGTATATAAATAAGTTTTTTTTAATTACATGCAGCTACTTTAATCCTGAATACATTTCAGGAATAAGCCTGGGATAAGAACTATTCCCATCAGGTGGTTGTGGCTACCCAGCTTAGAGACAACAGCACATTATGGGTGTAAGATTTTTGGTGCTAGCTAATCTCATTTCCAGAATAGTTTTAGTCCTCTTTTCTAAACTACTGTAAACATAGCCATATAGATGGAACACCATATTTGTGAACCAAATACACTGATCACTTTCTATATGTTGTACTATTCAAACAATTTTACTTGTTTGCCCCTGAAAATTTTTAAAATCCTTCAGAACATATAACAGGTAATTTTCACAAGTTTAGATCTTATCTGCTTAAAATCACTGTCAAATTATAGTAGCACCTGGATTATGAAGAAAGATAAATAGCTGATATTTGGCACTGTGATTCAATATCTAAATAGATATTTTTACTAAGAAGCTGCCTAAAGTTGTTGCTTTTGGGCTGAGATTTTCTGCCTAGATTTTGATGTGGTTAACTTTTAAAAGAACACTCTTCGAAAGCATTCTATGTGGTTGTTAGGTCTCTCCAAAGTGACTTAAATTATATTCCCTAATCCAGAACTCTAAGTGTATTTATATTCTTGCTTATGATATGTAGAATAGGAACTAGTGCTCATCAAAGTGGCACTTAGAACTACATCTACATTACTAAGCAAAAGTGATGAGAACATTGTCTATAAGGCATTAATTGGTGCAGACCCAAAAACATGCCAGGCATCATAATCACAATTAACCCCTAGAAAATCCTGATACACTTTGCATGGGACACTTTATTTATTAGTAAACAGACACAGACTGAGGGACATGATTTTCTCAGAAATCTGGGTTTTTTAAGGTCTGAAACAAACCACCGAAACCCACGGTTTGTGTCAGATTTTCTAGCATAGATAGAGGATATGCTATAGAGTAACACTAGATAAGCTTGCTTTTATTTCCTTTTGATATAAATATTAAAGGGATCAGCTTCTCAACACATGCAAACTGGTCACTGAAATCAGGAAAATAGAGAGAAATATAAAACACTGACAGGCACATATCTGTATAAGGCCAGACAGGTACACCAGAAACAACTTAAACTCCCTGCAAGGCTGTTGAACCCCTTCAGATTTTCAGTGCCGTAGTTCAGAATATAAATTGCAAACTAAATTATATAAAAGCTTAAATAGAGAGATGATTTAATCTTTATCTCTCAAGAGTGACCTTTGAGCTTAATCTTTTACAGGAAGCATGACCTGTTTTTATGCTATTTGAGTATTTTGTGGGAGTTATACACCTTTCCTACTACTCATTGTGGTTATAAATGTCTGTTTCAGAACTCTGTCTCGACAATATGTTCTCCACTGGCTCAGACAGATAGACCTGGAACTGTACCGAAACCAGACCACTTTAAAAAATCATTTTAGTGTGGGGCATTTCATCAAAATGCAGATATCAAAAATACAGCAGATGAATAACGTTTATTTTTTCCCCACTGACTGCAGGTATTGTAAATTGATTAGTTTGCGTCTATATATCTCCATCAGTTTTAGATGAGATGCATTCCAGAGTTGGTAGTCAAGGAACAGCTAGATTTCACACAATGGTGAGATAAATGCATGGTGCCTGATCTCTGTATACGTCTGCTGTAAGAGCTAAGAAACAAAAATCTGAGAACCAGGAAACAATGAGAGATTAGATAAAGCTACCAAATAATTATCTGACATGAGTGCTATCTAGGGTGCTTGTTTGTTTTGCCTGTCCTCCCCCATCCCTTAAAGAAATGACATCAGAGTTTTAAGGGAGAGAATTGAAGACTGCAGGCAGGCTTACACATGTTTCTACATGTGCATACAATGCGTGTCTTACAATGATTTGTGGTTCCAAAAAATGACAAATGGACAGTGATGGCACATGTCACACCCTGCTCAAAGGTTAGTGTTTAAAACTGTGCTTAATGTGAAGTGAATATAGGTCAGGGGTAGCTTAAGAGTGGTCTTGAAAAGGCAAGTTAAGAGATGGTATTTAATGTGATAGAAAGGGCAAGACTCACAAAGATCTAAAAATTTCTGGTGACGCAAAGTTATGAGAGTCTGAAAAGTGTTTGAGTTTTGTGGAGACATACCAAAGACCATCAGAGTTGATGTGCAAGGTGAGCCTTAAAATTTAGATTCATCCTGGAACTGAATTAGTGATGTTACTCTATGCACAAGCAGGATAGTGAAGTTACCATCATGGCAGAGGCAAAAGAAGACTGTGATGGGAAAAAATAATGTTTTAAAGAGGTGGGTAATCTGTACAGGAGAAAAATCATAGTCAATGTTACAAGATATTATCTGTAGCTGTAGTGTTCTTCTTGTATAAAAATGAAGACTTAGCAGCAGTTCTACATTATGGCAGCTAGCGGAGAGAGAAAAAAATTATCATCCAACCTACTGCAAAAATCGTTCAAAGTGGATGAATCACACATTATAAATGCCAATGAATGTAGCCTAGACAACAATCTCAGGTGAAAATCGTCATGCTGTAGAAGTGTCAGATATAACTTCATCAAGTAATAAA
This sequence comes from Prinia subflava, assembly GCF_021018805.1. Lineage (NCBI taxonomy): Eukaryota > Metazoa > Chordata > Aves > Passeriformes > Cisticolidae > Prinia > Prinia subflava. The sequence continues at coordinate 55,785,582 of NC_086249.1, forward strand.
AGTGAAAAAAGGAACAGATCTGAAAGATAGCTCTGTAGAAATCCCACAAAAAGTTACACTGCTGATATTCTTACTTGTCAAAAGAAAGTTTTAAAGTAATAACAGGGTAGGCAGGAGGAAAGCTACAGGAGGACAGAACATGAGAACTGAGAGAAATGAAGATTTCTTTTGGGAGTCTCCTTGAATTCCTTGAAGTCCTGGAAGAAGAGCAGTGAATGGAGGAGCTTGCTGATGAACCCAATGCAACTGGCTTGCAGCACCGATTCTGGAGTTGGCAGAGTAAGCCAACTTACTTGGATTTGTTCATCCTTAACAAAAGAGGGCTTGTATCTTACAGTAATCAACAACTACCTAATGACAAACTATAAAGAAGACAAGCCGGTACAACAATGCCCTGAACATAATCATGAACCTGGTTTGAACTCTGGAAATTCTGTCTCAAGAAGAAAAATAAGTACTGAGTGTGGCCACACTATGAAATAGGCTTCGCAGAGATACTGTTGGATGTCTATCCTTGCAGAGAATCAGAATTCAGCTGGACAGAGTCCAGGGCTATCTATTAGTCCTGGATATGCTTTGAGCGAGGCATTGGACCAAAAACTTCCAGAAGTCTTCAAAAAATTCTATAAACTCTGTGATTCTAAGAATTATTTTTTTTCTTTTCGACATGAAAGTTTGAAGACAGCTTATATTAAGCGGCAGAGGCAGGACAGGCAGAAAGAGTGTGAAAATAACTGATTAGTATAGGAGAAAAAATCACGGCCATGAAGAATATGAGATTTTCTTCAGAATTCAACAGAATGAAGTTATTAAGCTTGTTAAACTAGGCTTGTGAAGAGTAAATAGAAACATTCAAGTGTTTTAAGCAAAGAAACTCTGGATCTACAATTTGTCGGTTTTATCTCAAGTTATTGCACATATTAACCTGATTTCTTTCTGAATTAAATATTTTTAAATTCATTTCCAGCTAAAATACATTACTTACAAGTAACCATTAAGCTTGTGACAAGAGTACACCTCTGCCTTTAGGTCTATTACTTTAGGAAAACTTCACCTGTGTATAACCTCAATTTTCCTAACTGTAGAGGGGAAACAATGAAAAAAGTTTGCTTTGTGGTCACTGAGCTGTTCAGATGGTGAGAACTGTTGCTGTTCATACTGTGGATTCTGAAAAGGAATAAAGACAGGGTTTTTTCCCTTCTCAAATACCTGAAAGTCCTTTGTCTATCTCCCACAGGAGTCTGTGTATGTTGACTCCAAAGGAGCTACTTCATGTCCTTTGGGTTAGTAATTTCTGCAGATTTATTCTATAAATGCAATTTTTTACAAGCTCTCAAGAAAAACATTTCCTAGGAACAGCAACAGCAAGGCTGAAATGGAGATTGCAGAGGCAGCAGGGAGTACAAACAGGAAAGCACATGGGAAAAGGTACCTAGGGCTCAGCCACGTTCCTGTTAGTACTTCCAGAATGTAATGGTTAAGAAGCAAATAAAGACCGCTATTTTTAACAAATCATTATAAACTTATGATCACTCAATTCAAATAGGATCTTCTATACAAAGAAAATCTGTATTGAAAAAAAAATAAAACACCACAAAACAAAACAAAAAAACCCCCCACACCATTAAAAAAATACAGGCAGTAGCCCTTTAAGTTCAAATATCAACATATTTTAAGAAGTGAAAGATATTATAGTCATTCAAATGCTTATGATTGTTATGCCCTATTCCATTTTATATATGGGGCCTATGATTTATTGACATCCCAATATAAATGGTTCTTTATTTTCTATTCATCCTAACCTTGGTCAAATAATACCACCCTACTTCTCTTCACAATATTTTCCTAATATCTCAGCTCATTTAATTCTATTGATCCACTGAAGAGTATAATGGCAATGAAACTGGAATTAATAGCACCTCCCTTCTCCAATGCTAAGAGCTTTCCTATTTAGTCTGTGGACCATCACACAAAATCATAAAAGTAGACAAAAAAGCAGACTGACCTTTATCAGCTACTATTGTGTTGCAAAATTCAACAAAGCCCAGAACATCATTTTCAGTTTTATGGCTCTGTTTTCTTAAATAATAAGGGGAATGGAGGGGAGGAACTGACCCCTGTTCAGCATTTACTTAAGCAGAATTGGCATTAATAGAGTATTCTGTCAAAAATTCAAGCCCAGGAAAATGTATGGCTTTGTCCACAACAGCAGCTATCTTAGTAGATTGCACTGTCACTGCTTCACACAAAGAGCATTGCAACACCATTAGTGGACATAAATAATGCACAAGCTCTTATGCAGTACTCAGCTAAGTGCATGGAAACCTTGGGCTCCTGTTGTCAGAAATTCAATGGATTAGTACCTAGATTTATTTTAAGTCTGTAAAGCACTTTGTTCTTGACAGCGTTCAAAGTAGAAAGAGTGCTATCCTGAATGTGCATCTTAATACTGTCATTCTTGTCTTGTAAGAATAGATGAAATATGGGATGCAATACTTCTTTTTAATATTTAAAAGTTTTCACTGAGTGGACGCAGCACACACATGCCTACATATATACATACATACATACATACATATATATATGTATGTACGTGTGTATATGTGTGTGTGTGTGTTAATAGATATAGGAACTCAGTAACCCATGGTTATCTTATTGATCTGGAAATGCAAAAGACATATATGCAATGGAATGTTAGCGGTAAGGGTATTGCCATTATTGCAGATTATCAAAATAAATGCTGATAAATATACTGCCTCTTGTTGTTGTTGTTGTTATTACTGTTATTATTATTATTATTATTATTGTTGTTGTTGTTGTTGTTGTTGATGATGATATTGTTATTATTATTATTATTATTGTTATTATTGCTTGGTTTGCTTTGTAAATGATATGTCCTCTGCCAGATTCCTATATAAATCTCACATTTAAATTTCCACTACAACACAAATGTTTAGCTTCTTGAATGAGCATTGCTGAGAGGAGATCATATGGTTGAGATGATCATGAATATTTTAATCTAATTACTAATATCAAGAACTCAGCAAATCCTTGCTTACTATATATCGGATAGTGTTCTTGAACAAGTTTACAGCAAAAAGGCAAATTTCTAGTTTAAAAAAAAAGCAAAAAAAACCACATACACACACAAACAAACCACAGAAGTTTTCAAACCCATCATTGAAGGCATATGAATTATGTTCAAGAAACTGCTTCACAGCAATAGAGACTGTGGGGTCTATTTGCCTCTCGATGTTCTGGAGAGTTAAGCATGATAATCCCCATGCATTGAGAGGATAACAGGACCCTTTGTGTAGATTAAAAGCAGTTCTCTATTGATATCAGGGTGGTAATGCAAGAACAGCAATATCTCATGTGAAGGTCAATCTTTCACAATGCCACTAAGACATAAAATCTTCGTTTGAAATAATAACAGTTACCTTTTCTCTTTGCTTGCATGGTCCATGAATTTCCACACAATTCATTGAACCAGCAGTCAATGAACTATTCATTATTGAATCCAGTGATTTAAAAGTCACAATATGTACATCATTAATGCCCATTTGAAAAAAAAAAATAAAGTCACATTTCAGAAATCTTGGTAGGATTTGAAATATGCTAAAATCAGATTCAGTAAATATAGAACAATTTTTGGAACAAAAATCAGAATTGTTTCATTGCCAGCCTTATGTATCTATAGCAATCCCCATCCTCATTGAAGGGAAAATTAACTGTTTCTGCTTTAAGTACTAGAAGATATATGAGATTGTCTACTTCAGCATGCAAAGTTCTCCACCAGGTGCAAAGCTATTGCAGTATATACAGTCTCATGTGCTACAGATTGCAAAAAAAATTCTGTTACAGCTGTTCCCCACGTCCTCTCTGCCTCACAAAAGAAAGCTGTTTTTGAAGAGAAAAGAGATATAGGAGAGAGAAAGACATAGGAGAGGAGAGAGAGGAGAGAGAGAAAAGAAGGAGACAGAAGTGGGGTGAAGGGAGAGAAGGAAGGAGAAGGAAGGGCGGAAGGAAGGAAGGAAGGGCGGAAGGAAGGAAGGGCGGAAGGAAGGGCGGAAGGAAGGAAGGAAGGAAGGGCGGAAGGAAGGAAGGAAGGAAGGGCGGAAGGAAGGAAGGAAGGGCGGAAGGAAGGAAGGAAGGAAGGGCGGAAGGAAGGAAGGAAGGGCGGAAGGAAGGAAGGAAGGGCGGAAGGAAGGAAGGAAGGAAGGAAGGAAGGAAGGAAGGAAGGAAGGAAGGAAGGAAGGAAGGAAGGAAGGAAGGAAGGAAGGAAGGAAGGAAGGAAGGAAGGAAGGAAGGAAGGAAGGAAGGAAGGAAGGAAGGAAGGAAGGAAGGAAGGAAGGAAGGAAGGAAGGAAGGAAGGAAGGAAGGAAGGAAGGAAGGAAGGAAGGAAGGAAGGAAGGAAGGAAGGAAGGAAGGAAGGAAGGAAGGAAGGAAGGAAGGAAGGAAGGAAGGAAGGAAGGAAGGGAGGGAGGGAGAAAGAAAAGAAGAAAGAAAGAAAGAAAGAAAGAAAGAAAGAAAGAAAGAAAGAAAGAAAGAAAGAAAGAAAGAAAGAAAGAAAGAAAGAAAGAAAGAAAGAAAGAAAGAAAGAAAGAAAGAAAGAAAGAAAGAAAGAAAGAAAGAAAGAAAGAAAGAAAGAAAGAAAGAAAGAAAGAAAGAAAGAAGGAAAGAAAGAAGGAAAGAAAGAAGGAAAGAAAGAAGGAAAGAAGGAAAGAAAGAAGGAAAGAAAGAAGGAAAGAAAGAAAGAAAGAAAGAAAGAAAGAAAGAAAGAAAGAAAGAAAGAAAGAAAGAAAGAAAGAAAGAAAGAAAGAAAGAAAGAAAGAAAGAAAGAAAGAAAGAAAGAAAGAAAGAAAGAAAGAAAGAAAGAAAGAAAGAAAGAAAGAAAGAAAGAAAGAAAGAAAGAAAGAAAGAAAGAAAGAAAGAAAGAAAGAAAGAAAGAAAGAAAATTTGTTTCCGATACAGCATTACTAGTGTGTAAAATGTCCATTTGGCTTTAGCTGTGTTGCAGTGAATGTTCTTCAAGCCCTTGCACACGCAGGCTGACGGTGCTGAAGCTCGCAGCAGCCGTGCTCCTCCGCCGTGCGGGCTGTGCACAGCCCGGGCCGGTGCCCGGCGCGCCGCCGCCTGTGCCGGCCGCGGGCGATAGGTGGCGCCTTGGCCCTGTGTCATTGCCGCCAGCGCCCACGCGGCTTTCCCGGAAAAGTCTTCGGGAGTGATACTGAAAAACCGAGTTTACCTTTTAAAAACTTCCATTGCTTGGGAAAAACGGGGAAATTTTGTCAATGCATAGGCTGTTTTTTGCAGTTCTACACAAGAGACGAGCAGCACGAATCAGGAGATTAATGACTTTGGTACAGAAATGTGTATTTTCCAAAATTATAAGAAACCTGATCCTATGGCTGGTATCGTTCTTAATTAATTTTTTTTTTCCTAAAATAGTAAGAAGTCTCACTCTCAAAGAAAATTATCTTTTATGTCTTGGCCACATTACTGCTGATCTAATTAGAATTTTTAAACACTTAAATGGAAAAAAAATCTATTGTTGGAACTATTTGTCTACATAATTACACTTCTTGGTATTAACAAATGCAAAGTATAGGGATTTTTTATTTTCTTCATCTTACTATAGTGGAAAAAGAAACCTTCGAAATATTATATCTATACTAAAATGACATTTAAATATGTGAACAGACTGCCTATTGTTTAACTAAACATTAATTTATCTGTAGCACGAAAAAATATTGAAATAAGTATTTTAACTTCAAGCTGTGAGAGCTGATTTTGAAATCAGATTTCATCTTAGTCTCTATTAGAAAGGAAAGGGATGTTTTATTTTAAGAGAACAGAGATGTGCTTAAAACAGTCTCACATTCACAAAAAAGGACAGAATACATACTCGTTTATGCACATACACATGCACAGAAAGGCATATTGTATATTCATATACAGAATCCTATTATTCCCAGAGTAGAGTTATTTTAAAAGCAAAGAGATAATTGATTAGCAGTGCAAGATCTTTTCCAATGCTGGAAGGCAAAGTAAAGTTTCTTATCTAGCTTCTGTTATCAATATCTTAAAATGAAAACTACATTTCAAGAGCAAAATTATGATATCATGATAAGAAGTTTCAGCCGTAACTAAGACTTTTGCATTGATTAATAACTGGAGTTAGAAGGTAAAAGCATTTTTCTATTTAAGAGGGTGATTCTTTCCCAGGAGGCTGTCCCACATAAAAGAAAGCACAAATGTGAAGATTAAGTGGTTTCCAAGGTTATCAAATTAGAGTAGTGGATGTCAATAGCTTCCTTCTATTTTTTTCTCCACACACTGCATGCTTAAATTACCAGATTTTAAAATGTATTCATGTTAATGACTTACAAATTCTTGCAAGATTTTTTTACAGAACGGTAAGATGACCAAAGAATAATTTAAATTTATGTAAGTTATAAAAGTGTATCACAGAATCACTAAATGGGATCTCTGGAGGCCAGCTGGTTCAGTCTCTTTTTTAAGCAGGGCCATCCACAGACAGTTGCTCAGAATTATGTCCAGATGTCTTTTGAATATCTTTAAGGATGGAGAATCCACAACCTTCCTGGGCAACTTGAAAGTATCTGTAAAGTATGACTTCTTCAAATATGACTTGAAGAATGACTTCAAGTGTTAGCAGAACACTTGAAAACTTGATGTTAGATTTGAAATTGGCTTTCTAAAATCACTGCTGCTAATGTATGTTGTCAACTCTATAAGCCAACCATAACCTTCCTAACTTTTAATTAACTCTTCAGTTAGACACTAATCTGACCAAAAAATATGCTTCTCCTGTTTGATTCCATAGCATCTCTATGTGCTCTTTGGCACCTTGTGAAGATAGAGGGGAATGTGTTCTACAATTTGTGTCTCTACTTCGTATTTCTCAGCATCCAAACATTACAGGATTGTAACGAGAGAAAGAGTGTCTTCAGTAAGGATGATTAGTAGTGACTTGAGAGCAGAGACACTGCCACGGGACAGAAGGGGAAGAGAAAGGGAATATGGAGACAGGCATTGAGGCAGAACAGGCCTTTCCAGAGACTTCATTTGGCTCCCTGTATGTTTGTATTTTATAGTCCTTGTCTAATGGCAGGCATGAGTTATACTTTCCTTTTTTTTCAAATTCTCTGATTCAATAAATCCTATACACTAGGGTTCAAGTCATACTAACCCAGATATGGAAGTATTTTTCCAAAACAGACCACACCTGATATCCTCAGCTATCAATGTATTGACTCAGGAGGCCCAAAACCTCCATTCTTCTCAAGTGCTCCTTTTACTGGATTTGGCACTATTCCAAACATACTGTAACCAAAAGCTGATTAACATACAGACTTTTGTGTACAATAAATGTAATGATGAAAAGAAAGGAACTAGCAAAAAACTCTAAGATGGACATGGTTTGTTTAAATGTAAGTTTGCTTATTATTGCCATGTGTTTAAATCTTGCATTGCTCAGACTTGGATAATAATGGAGACTGGTCAGATTCACTTTTCTGAATCACCAGTTTCTAAACAGAGCTTATTGTCAGGCAGAAAAATATAAACAGGTAGACCTTGTTGTTTCTTAATATGTTCACCCCCACAGCATACAGGTAAATTTAGAACTACAGGAAATAACTTTATTCACTAGGGTGAAAGATTCTAGAACAAACAAAAAAATAAACACAACAAAAAACCACACTGACAACGGGTTAATTTGGGATTTGATTTTTTTTTTTCATTTTTACATTTCCACTGATCAAATCTTCCATTAAGAATTATTTCTTAACACCTACATATTTGGCCAAATATATGAAACTCAAATGCATCACAACTCTAAAATCTGGACAAACTGGTCTAAAAGTCATACATTTGTTTGCTAAATATGTCTTTGTATCATATCTATGTGAAAGGAATTGCAATTTGCAAGTATATGTTTGGGTTTATCTCTTAAAATATATAATTATTTCTTATGAATATGCGTGTTTACAGTGCGCTCCATAATATACTGTCATTTACCAGGCAAATTATGACTGTTTCACTATATTTAACATAATAGCAATGATTAACTGTGTGTTCAAGGGTATATTTTCTAAGAGTTTTGGAACTTTATCAATTCCATTCACTTGGACATTATAGAAGCTGGATGGCTGAAATTTTGTGAAGTATTTTAAAGTTACTATATTAATTTTTTATGTTAGTTGCTGCTCCTAGGGATAAATTAATATCTTAGAATTAAAGGTTTTTCAACATTTTTATTTAAAATACTTCTGTTTAGTTAGTTCTTGAAAGATAGCTGATAACTGGACCCTGGGAACAGAAAATAAAAACCACATTCCTATAGAATTCCATTCCTACAGAATTCGATTTCAATTAAAAAGGTATCCCTTTAAAAAACCCCACAGTTTACTTGACACCTGTCAGAAAGCTTAGATGACAGGCTTCATTTCTCAAACTATTCCACATACTAGAATCTAATCAATCTGTCCAGATTATCATTCATATTTTGCATAGTATATTGAATGCTCCTATCCATATTTTATCCCGCATTTTCTCATCATCAACTTTCAGCAATCATCACAAATTTAAATAAGAATTTAATCATTCTCTGATGACATTGGTACATGAAAAAAATAGATGAGGAAAAATGGGTTTCTAACTTTGTATGGCAGTCTTAACCATTTTTTAGCAAAAGGGCAGAGAAAAATCAACATTATCTGACTCCGTTTTAAAGTACAGGATAACAAATTTTAAGTTTTCTGAGGAGTCACAGAACTAAAAAGTAGAGTGATCTCATCCAAATATTCATTTTGTTTTCTCATGCAGAATTTCTGAAAATTTTTGATGTAGGTGGCCAGCTCTAGAGAAGGTAAGATCTTGAAAACCTATGGATACACCTCTATCTATTACCCAATTAGATGTAATTTAAAACCTTAGTCAAAAAAATTATGAGAGCCATTGTAATTCAGAGATCTGGAAATGGACTTCCTTATGCCATGCATTTGTTTGAGGTTTTTTCATACTTTTAACTTCCATCTATCCCAGCTGTTCTGACCTCAACCTCACTGTTAACCTGTGTGTGCACTGTACGGACATTTCACAGTTTGACAGTTTGCTGGGATAAGGCCGTGTATCTGCATGTTGGGGGCCACTATAAACCAGTATAGATATGCTTTTGATTTTGAGAGAAGTAGTACAGAAGTTTAAATCCATGAAAATGCTAGCGTTTAATGCTACGGATTCCTGGTTTAAGTAATTTCTCTCTAGTTTTATTTTGTGTATTTGTACTTCAAAGTAGATTCCTAAGAGAAGTCTATTTTGACTTTAAATATCTATATATTAATAGATATCTGTCTATAGGGTTTTTTTGCTTAAAAAAAAGACAAAACCACAAAATGCCCCAAACACAACAACAAATAAATAACCAAACCAAACCAAAATAAACCAATCCGCCAAAGTTTTTTGCACTTTATTAGAAAATCTAATGTTTCAACTTTGTCTTAAAAGTCATCCTAGGTCATCTGCAAGATTAACACTCTCTGTGGAGACATTCAACCATATGAGAACTAAAACTTGTATTGATTCCCCAAACTACTCCACATTTCCATGTAACTGAAACCCAGTCTGACAGTGACCTACTGTGAAGCAAATTCCATGAGAAACTGCAAGTATATCCATATCATTAAAATACCTTTTGTTCTTTTCAAGATCAGTGGAGTACATTTTGTTACAAAAAGGCAGCTACATATATTCTTTCCAAGGATAAATGCCCATATGAACCTGCTCAAGAGTCAACAGAAAACTAATCATTTCAGGAAGCTTCAGTAGTCACATGGAGGGCATTGGCTACCAAATACACAGAGAAATCATGGGAAATTCTGTGATAAAGACGTTATTGTGAACAGGAGTTTACCTTCTCTACAGTCTTCTATTCATTAGAACCATAGCTCAGCAACCTCTTCTGTATGTTTAGATTAATTCAACTCTCATTTAGAAGTTGTTGGAAAATCTGCAGGCCTTGTGCCATTGCTAACCTGCTTCAGCTTTCTGCCTCTTAGTTTTCCCTTGTTCTTTTGCTGCAAAATCTAGACATATAAGCAACATGGCCTCAAAAGTTAAATAGAACCTTGAAACTATATTTTGATAACTTGTATAGGCAAAAATTTCTGCAACACTCTTTGCAGTTTGCCTTTCGAGCAGAAAATCATTATGCATTTAGTCACAGAGACTAATAAAGCTAATATAACAAACTAATTGAAAAATATAACTAAACTGATTTAAGACACATGATTAGAAGTTTGATGTCACAAACTTCAATCATCAGTGGAACATTTATGATTCAATAGCCCCTTTAGGTTTGTAGGAGTGGCTTCTCACTCTGTGGTAGAATCTATGATCAATGTGTATATTAAAAGCTCCTGTATTCACATTCCATAAATATGCAAGAGCATTTTTAATAAAAATCACCTTTCATTGCATTCTATTCCTCTCACATGTAATATACCTAAACAGAGATCACCTGTGGAGATTGAACCTGAAACCTTTAATATGGGGTTTCTTCCATTTAAAAGAAAGGAACTCAATCTGCCACTAACACTTGCAGATCATATTCTCCTGGTCTACTCATTCAATACAATGAATACAATACAGATACCCAGTGTAAAAGCAAGATAAGGCAGCTATCTGGACCATTAATTCTTAATTGCTTTGGATGTCATTCTTTCAGCACTGACTGAATGAATGAACACTGCAGCTTTAGGTCTAACCAAAGGAGACTGGTTTTATTGGTCATAAGTTTAATTCCTGTCCTGCTGTGGAGCCTCTTTTTTTACCCATCTCCCTGAAATGGGGAAATCAGAAAAAGTCTGCATATCTTGTGGTATATGTATATTTATGTACTGTATTGGGTGCAAGTGTCCCAGTTTTGGCAGAGGGTGGCTGCAGGGGCTATGTGAGCTGGTTCCAGATGGTTCCAGATGGTTCCAAAGGACCCCCTCAGGGCACAGCTGAGCCCTACAGCCAAGACTGTGATGCCTCAGGGAAAACATATTCAAGATGGGACAAAATGCTGAAGAGCAGAGAGGAGAAATGGGAGGAGAAGGAGGAGAAACAGTCCTGCAAACACCAAGGTCAAAGAAGAAGGAGCAGAGATATTGTCCTACAAGATAGAGGAGAAATTCTTCTAGAGCCCACAGGAAAGACTATAATGCAACCAGTTTGTCCTGCAAGACTGCAGTTCAGCCCATGCTGGAGCAGGGGAAAAACATAGAATTGGAGAATTTTTTGGTTTGGAAGGGACATTAAAGGTCATCAAGTTCCAATCTCTCTGCCAAGGGCACCTTCCTGTAGACTGAATTGCTCAACATCCTGTCCAGGCCGATCTTGAAGAAGAAGACCTCCATGTGGAGGAAGGAGAAGCAGAGAAGTTTTTTGAACTGACCACAGCTCCCATACCCCATCACCCTGTGACATGCTGGATGGAGGGCTAGAAGGTTGAGGAAGTGGAAATGAAGGACTGCAGTTGAGTCTAAGAAAAGGAGCAGAGCCAAAGGTATTTCTAATTTTTGTTTTTCACCATCCAACAACATTATTTAAAAATGAGCAGTAATTTAAAATAATTTTCCCCAAGCTGACTCTGTTTTGCCTGTGACAGCCATGGATAAGTGATTCTGTCTTCATCTTGACCCATCCTTTCCCCCTGCCCTGTCCTCTTGAGGAGAAGTACCAGAGAAGCTGGATCAGCACCTGGCAGCTAGCCAAGGTCAAATCACAAATTGCCACAGTGTACGTCTATGTACACACACACTATTTAAGGTACATAACTAACAATTTACATTTAAAACAAACAAAAACCCAAAACAATTACTTCTGTAATGCTGTTACCTAGATAGTATCATTTTAGTTTATGTCAATAGCTAGTGTAATGATTTTTTTTTTTATTCGTTGCAAAACAAAACTTAATTATGAGTAAGATAAAATTGGGCAGTAATATCCTGATAGCTCTACAGTGTTTCTTAAGAGTTAACTAATGGATAATGTCTTCCAATCAGAAAACAAAAATTTAAGGATTGTTTTCCCTACATCAATTTAAAACATAATTAAATACATCTGTTAAATTGGAGTTAAAAAGAGATGTTTGGAGCACATTCACGAGTAAACAAATACAACTCTGTAGACTTGAATAGATGAGAATTCTTTTGTTGTAGATGAGGTCTGACACAAAATATCCATTTCTAGTTCATATTTATGGACTTCATGTTGCTAGAAATTAAAGAACTGAACAGATAAACATTTGAAAAGTTACTATTACCCTACTAACAGAACAACAAGAAAAAAAAATCCCTTTATATTAAGTCAGGTCTAGTATGCTGGAATAACATATTTTAAGTCAAAGATGCATTGTAAGTCAAAATATCTCACAGCATGGACTGCAGCTCAGTTAATAATTAACAAATTATAATATTGGGAAGCAAGCAATGAAAACAATGACATAGTGTTTTTAAAAGTAGTAACCCTATGGGTGGCAGTGTAAAAATAAATGTCGATTACTGGCTATGAAATCATTACATTATGTTTGGAAGTCCACATCACTGTAATTACCAATCCAGACTGCTGCATGACTTTCTCAGGACTACAATATGAATCACTTGTCCACAACAGGTAAAATCGTTCTTGCATCTCTTTGCAGTTACTGAAGTTTCATATTTTGCATTGTTTTGTTCAGGAATTTATCACATCAATTTACTCTTTTATTCTTTCTGAAATGAACAAATGAACCAATGTTTCTTTTAGGATAACAGTTAATATGTAGTAATGTCTTTATTGATTTCTTCCAGCTGATCTTTAATTAGTACTGCTCTCTAATTTAACTTAAGCCCTTTTCTGGAATGGGAAACAGAACAGAGGCAGAAAACAGTAATAAAAGCAGGGATATTAGGTACAAGACTAATAACACTGTGTCTGTCAGGTACAAAGGTACAAGCACTTTTTTTTTATTTTCCCTGATAAAAAAAAAAGGCAAAGCTAAAAGGTGTTAGGACAACTTTTTTGCCCTGTTCCATGTAATATAATTTTTTAAAAGCATTATTTCTGCTTGTGAAAGTAAAGAGAAACACTGAAATTATGGAGGGAATTAGTTACTTGTTAGTTTAATTCTCAAACAGTTTATGAATACAACCCAGGAGGTGGAACTGTGAGGCTAAGTGCTAAACTGACTTCAGAAAGATGGTTCCTAAATTCTGGCCTTGTCCCTAAGACTGCTTTTTATCTCATGACTTTGATCTGGGTTTTTTCCATCTTAGAAACAAGCAAAAATTGCCAATGAAAAAAAGTAATGAAGAAAGAATTTCAAGGTACATCTCTTCATCCCTATGTTCAGATTGATTCTATTTGCTCTATAAACGTTTGCTTGTGCAGAAAAATACAGAAGATAGATACAGAAGAAAGATACAGGAACAGGTAAATGCAGCTATGCTTCTAATATTTGGGAGCAGTGTCTTGATTCTATATATGCCTTCCTGACCAGACAGGCTAAAAGATCATTTCTTAAAAGAACAAGAGAATTCCTTTCTTTCCCTTTTTGATTCCCTTGTGCCTCTTATTTCTGCAGTATGCTCAAAGAGGAACTTGGATAAAGTCTTCCTCTACACAGAGAGACTGAAACTCGGGCAAATATTCTAATCACTGAGCTTTTATATGAAAATGTGGGTCAATTCTTTTATTTTGACCTCCTAATGAAAGCAACTATGCTTGCACTGTTTAGTAAGTTACATTCTACTTAACTGCACATGGAGTTTCCCTAGGAAGCCTTAGTAATTGAAGTGCTTTTCATTAGGTGTGAAAAGAACTAGTTTCTGAAATCTGGTGAGATTTCAGCAACATGTATGTACCTCTCAAAAGAAATAGCAGTTCCACAAACTTAAATTTTCAGATTTTCAGCTTTCAAGTTGGGTTTTCAATTGAAGGATCTAATTGCAGGCATCCGAATCCTTTTATGCAGTCTACTATTAAAGACATTTTTCCTTTTTTTCTTTTTTTTTCTTCTTTTTTTTTAAATTTTTTGTCATGCCAACTGTATTATTCTGGAATCAACCCAAAGTATTGGCTGACACCACAATCATGATCAATCAAAGTTCCAGGCCAGGCAGCAAAAACATCAGTACAGACCTAGAGAGGCTGAGGGTTAATTGCATGGAGAGTTAGCTGGGGTAAATATAGGTGTCCACACTGCAGACCCTTCCACTGGAGTTAGTAGGGTGGTCAAGAGTGACCAGGCAAGCCAGTTGTCCTGACTTCGCCTTACAATCAATGAAAAGCACCCATGTTTAGTCTAAGATGCATCTTGTACTTACCACACATATCAAATGAGTCAGAAAAGTGACTGTGAAAGAGTCTGGTTCTCTATGGTTTAGACCATCATCTATGCCTGGCCAGAATAAATGCCAAAACTGGCTTTGTCAAAACAGCTGATAGTCAAAAACATTCTGACACAGAAGACCTGTTTACTGCCAAATCATCTATCTCCTTTTTGCAGGAAAGCAATGGGTAGAATAGCTGTAGAGTTCTGAACTGACCTAAATTAATAAGAACTTCCTGATCCTTCCCAGTATTTTTTTAATACAGAGACTCTAAATTTCTTTCTGTGACCATAATTCCTCTTTCTTCACCATGTTTCAGTGCAAATGTCTCTGAATACAATGATTTCTTCAACTAATAACAGGCTTCAAAAGAAGCATAAATTATTGAGGATTAACTATGACACTAAAATAAAAAAATCATTTCTGAAGAGGTGAATTCATGGTTTCTAGAGGCTGCTCCTCCAGAAGCACATCCATGAGATGGAAGTTAACTGGAGACTGGTTTCCAGGCTCATTAAAATGTGCAACAGTCTCCATGACTAGAGTTGATCAGAAAAATATAAAACATATTTGCAGATCCTTAAAATTGTTACATGCATGAAAAATACTATTATTCTTGTATTATTATTGAAAACACCAAGTTAAATAATTTTGCCATGTCTCCTTAGTTAAAAAAAAAAAGCTTGTTAAATAAATTCTTTCTGGCACAAACAGATATTTGCATATATGTTCCATAAAAGACAAAACAATTCTGTTCTCTGAAGATTATACTAGTCTTAACCTAGTTATGGTTGAAATGAATATGAAAATACAAATACATTAAAATATTTCTCTATGATATATGTATTGTAAATAAATTGCTCAAAATGACTCCAAAACATATCTTCTTAAATTAAATAATTTACAAGTCTTTCCAGTGTTCTAAATAAAAACATGTAATTCCGGTTCCATATTTACATAAATAGTCTGCATAATTGTTCTTTTAGCATGGTTATTGCATTGGTTGATTTGACTAATATTAAATATGTATGAATTTCCTGCTATTCCCTAGGGCTCACAGAAACAAGATGAATCTCAAGAGACTGGTTTAAAGTTTAGATTTAAAGAAGAAAAGCCTTACAGATCCAAGCATCTTTGAATCTTTTTTTCATTGATGAAGTCTAATTTTCACCTCAAGTAAATATTTAATAAATAATTATTACTTGAAGATTTACAAGCACTGCCAAGATTAAGTAAATTATTTGTGGGTCTTTTTTCAAGCTTTTAGACAGTTCTACATACAACCAAACAAAAGTAGGACATGATTGATCTTAAGCATATTGACTTTTTGCAATACTTTTCACACTGATGAATTAAAATTCTTCAATCCAGCTGACCAACTAAGTTTCTATAGTTAGTCTTGGAAAATTCTTATAACACTCTCCTCCAAAAATTGCTTCTACCTTACTGGCTGCAGATAACATATAATGACTGTCAATAATAATATTATAAATCTTATTAAATTTAAATCACATTACTAACATTTTGCTCCTGCTGATAAGGTGTTAATCATTTTTATGCTTGCAAAAATCTTGTGAGCTACAATATAGGCATTGTCATCAATGGACTTGACATTGCCACTGTTGCAAACAGAGAGTTTACACAGGAGACAATGGGTTTGCAAAGTATAGCATCCTGTTAAAAGAAAAATGCATTCTTTCAAGTCTAGTCCCTTCAGTATACATATATATATATGATTGTACTGATCATGCATTCTTAGGGATGCCTTAATGTACTCTTAAATGCTGTACATAGAATCATGGAGTCATAGAACGGCTTGGTTTGGAAGGGACCTCAGAGATCATCTAGGTTGTTCTAAAATGCTCCTGAAACTGGTCTAAAATGCTCCTGAAACTCCTCAAAAGTACTTAAGTTGTATAGGGGAAAAAAACAGTAAAATAAACAAGGAATTGTCTGAAGTCTTGGTCAACCTATAGAAACAGGATTTTTTGAAGCCGTCCCTTGTGCGTTGGTTAGATACATGTGCATGTATATATATATGTGTGTGTGTGTGTGAGTGTGTGTGTGTGTGCACGTAGGTGCATGTGTGTACACCCATACATATATGTATATAACCACCTGGTTCTATATTTATGCCTGTCAGCTAACTTTGCTCCAAACTTTGCACATTTGCAAATGAAATGGATTTCATTCTACATAAAATCCACAATACAGTTCTAGTAAGTGGCACCTCCACTGACCCCACTAAAGTTTAGAGTGTGACACACAGGTGTACAGAAATGCCTTAATACCAGTAATAACCATAATGTTTTCCTGAATTTGTAGGTTATCACCAGATACTGGATCTTTTCCAGTCTAAACAGAAGCCAAAGTTTATTCATATGATGGTTAGAAAAAAAATAAAAATAAAATTTGAGGTGACTTCAATGTGAGCCAAGTAGTGTAATGAACCTATAAAATGCTTAGTGAGATGCAGTCAGGCTTGCAGATGTGTTTACAAAAAGGAATGCTCTAGTTTCATATTTATTATGAGCTTTCTCTGATTTAAGACTACTGTATATTGAAACTGAGTAAACAGATCTTTATTTACATAAACGTGACCATATCGAAACAAAACTAAACTGAAAAAAAATTCTTTCAAAAAATTATCTTCAGTAAGCTTTCTGTAATTAGGGAATAAAGGGAATAAAGAAACCTCATTGAACTCAAGAAACTCTTCAGAAAGGCTATTAGAAAAAAATCAATACCCTTAAAAATAGTAATGCAAAGATGGGATTCTAAAATGATGTTCGTTGGATTCTGACTGCATGAAACCATCAAAGTGCAGCACTCCAGTAACATTTTAATAACACATTCAGGTGGTAATATAATAGATAGGCAGCTTTTTGCATTACAGTCCAAATGTCTTGATGCATAATTCTAGTGTATGAGAAAAGAATGCTTATAAGTAACCTTCCATAAGCAGGTCTGAGCTTCTCCAGTGTCTGAAATCCAGAATGTTGATGAGACTCCCCTTTTATCAAAACAAAGGAAGCACAATTGCATTGTAAACATCAAAGCAGTGATAGACTAGGATTCTATATTCATTTTCAAAAGTGCAAAGGACTAAACCAAATACAAAGTAAGGGGTATTTGGATCCTTAAAAAATTAATTCTGTTCTCAAAATGTTAGTAGATGGGTAATGGCTTCATCAGTGAGTAGGCCCAGACCAAATGGATTTTGTCAACAAGATACTAAGTATTTTCTTCCATATATTGACTGAAATCAAATACAACCAATTCCAAAAAGGCCTTAGTATGTCCAGAGAAAATGAGACTTTGACTGTTGCCAATGAAGTCAACAGCAAAATTCCCTTCAGTTTGTGCACTTGCACATCATAGACACATGACTCCTAAGTGAGTGCTCTCCTGGCTAATTATACAGAAGAACGACTCATTCTTTGCTTCCTTGAATGGCCAGAACATGAAATGATTAATTTAAGGAAAGTATTCCTACTGTTAACCCAGTTACTTTTCATAGTAACAAATAATCACCATCAAGGGAAATTATTTTAGAACATACTTCATACTGTTTATGCCATACAAATACAAATGGTAGGTAAATGTATATCTGTTCTGCTGCTCCTTTGGGAATATGGTAATGGCAGGAGAAACTGGCCAGTTCTAGCTAAGATAAAATCTGTTCATTTTCCCTGTGTTTAGTTCCCATATGTTCTGGTCCTCAGGAGATGAGTTTTTCCATCATTTAATGGGACTTCTACCCCCTCCCTTGGGAGACTGTAATGTAGTCCAATAAATCACACCATTAAGGCAGATTTTCAGTCTAAATTTCTTTTTTATATACATGTAGACATCATCTCTTTCACATAATCAGATCTCCAGAAATTATGGCCAAAAGAGTGAATGGGTAAGATATGGCTGTACTTTTATAAGCAAAAAGCAGCAAGGTAAGACATAGAATGTTTTTTTTCCCAGCATTAGCACTATAGAGTAACTGAGACATACTATTTTCAGCATTTTAGTCTTCCAGGGTGCAAAATGGTAACTTGCAAGAAGATTCCTCACCATGTGAAATATGAGCATAAACTCTGTGTACAGTAGAAGCACCTCTTTATACTCCAATTTCAGAAACGGATCAAAAAAGAAGCCACGTTAAGAGTTTTAAATTTATGTCAGACCTCTAAGCAGTTAATATGTATTGTGCTTTAGCTTAAAGGGCAGCCCAGTGTTCCCAGTTATCTTACTCCAGCCAAAAGCACTTACTCTAGTTGAGAGCTGCTGTGCACTGATGTGTGCAAACCAAGAGGCAGGAGCCACAGGCCAACAAATGACACACACTGCCCCGGAACAGCTCTCCTTTTCCCTGCTGAGCAAAGGTCTAGGGCTTAGAGCCTGCAATTATTTACTGCTAATGCAGCTGAAAAGAAGGAGGACCAGAGGCCTGACTGGCTGTTGGAATTATTTTGTCTCTTGCTCTGTGTAAAACTGCATGGTCTAATTTTAAGACAGTCAAGCGTTATTATTTTCTTATTTGTTGTTTTGCTTACATTATAATGTAATGTGTGAACCCAGCACTTTCCGATGGAGGAGACAAGAATTAGAGACCATCAGCATCTTAAAACCTTTTGAATAGCCAAAAGCACAAATGACAGTACAAATCAGGGGGCAGGTGCTCCAAGCATATTTGAAAAAAAAAAGTATATGAAAATCAAGCCTTCTGTCACTAAATAAAAAATCAGTCACACTCAAATACATTCACTAAAGACACAGATGAACTTTGCATCTCATATTAATGCTTCAAAATTTCAAGGGGATGGTGGCTGTACATGGGCTGGGTTTTTCATGCTTTGTTGTGAATTTTTTTAACACTTGTACATCATCAGATTTGCAGCTCCTATATGTACATTGACATTTTTCTCCTGACTTCCTTAGAGTTGTGACAATTTATGTTAATTGAGGATCTGACCCATCTCTCCCCTCTGAATGGGAATTTTTCTATACAAACCTCTATTCTCCACTGCAGGATCTTTGAGAGTGTTTACTTTATTTCAAGGTGATTCCTGAATTATAAATACACAAAGAAAAGCATAATCAAATGAATGCTACATGCAGCTTTATTGAATATACAGTAGCTTCGCTTGATTTCCTTTTCATATTTGTATCAAGCTGGATATCTATTCTAGACAGACTATCATTTAAAACAAGAGACATACCAAATGAGTAAATGAGGTTATATTACTAATTAGCATACTGTCTCGTACTACCTCCAGTAAGCTACTAAAATGTGACTTCCATTTTATCACATAGATGAAACAGTTATCTTTCAGGGTTTGAAATTTCTGTGATCTTTATGCTTAATAAGCTCAGTAAAAGGCATTCAAATTACATCACTTTTGTCTTGGAAGTTAAATTGGGAAATATTGCATTCTCTGAGATGATAAACTCTGTAGAAGATAAATTATCATGAGAAATAGTTTTAATTGATTTACCATAATAAAAGTTATGTGACTTTGAAGTGCAAATGACACATTAAAATGAAGCTACAGTATGTTGATAATACAGTGGCTTCTTTGTTAATGGAATTACTGACACTGCAGATGCTTGCTGAAGAGTTGTCCTCTACCGTTAAGTGAGAAACACTGATAGAAATTGAAGATATACTATATTTAAATCCAAGCCCAACTCTCCTTCAGTGAGCTTTACACTGATCTCAACAAGTGTAATTTCAAAAACTGCACAAGCAGTATAACAAAACCTTGAGCCTGAATTTCAGATTGGTTTGGAATATGGTTATCGCTATATCGCTATATATCGCTTTATCCCTATAACTGCACTGAAGCCCCAGGAAAAATATTACTCCTTTCCTCAATTCCCCTTTTTACAAAACGCAGCTAGTAGAATCACTTTCCTGTTCAGAGGTGTTGCCCAACAATTAAACAAAAATGTGTCAGCTGCAGAGATAGCTAACATTCTAAATGAAGGAAAATGCTCACAGGCTCTGCAAATATTCTCCTTTTACCTTTGCAAGCATAAAGTTGAAGACTTAGAAACATATAAAGCCAGCAGCATAAATCAAAGCAACTTTTTATCTCATTGTTTTTTCACACCACTTTGTGATCTTTGACTAGATCAGACTCATAGGAAGGCTTGGGTTGGAAGGGACCAATGATTATCCAATGATTCTTCTTCCTTTATCATCTTTATCTTTTCTTTTGATTTTACAGTCTTTTTCCCGCTCAAAGTATCTCACTTTTCCTGCAGTTCCCTTTTACCTGTGAACCTTTCAATTTCTGTTTTCTTCCCTTGACAAATGTCTTTCCTGCTTCTCTTTCACACAACAGTATAAATTTTACATCTTTCCTCTGACCTTTTCTCAGATACTGGTGTATGTCTTATCCAGACTTATCCTGTACCCAGTCCTACATTCACATTCTTTTTTCTGGACACATTGTTCTCTTACTTCTGAGATTTCTTTTTATTTGTTTCTTCTTCTTTTCTCCTTACTTTTTCTGAATTCTACATTCAGAAATACAGTAAAAGAAATTTTCACATCTCATCATCCTGTTAATTTTAAGCAAAAGGATCCAATAACTATCCAAACCATTTTGAATCCATGGGTGCTAGAACCTGTAAGCACTCTGACTGTGTGTAGTAGGTCAACTACCAGGTGCCCATTAAGATTAATGAAACTTATTGTCAAATTTAAACTCAGTTTAACTTCACTCTCCCTGTTTCCCAGACTCCCTGATTCTCCTGCTTCCTCCTCCAGAGCCACACAAGGAGAAAGGGAATGACGGTCACTGTCAGTCCCTAACTTCCTCTCCACCTTCTCATATTCTTCTCCTGCTCCAGTGTGGGATCTCTCCCACAAGAGAAGGTAATTCACGAACTGCTGATGCAACGTGGATCCTTCCCATGGCCTGCAGTCCCTCAAGAATGGATGACCCCAGCGTGGGTCCTCACTGGCCAACCACTCATGCCAGAATACATGCTCTGTATGGCTTCCTTCCTGCAGGTCACAGCTCCTGCTCCAGCATGGATTTCCTTCTGGACATATCCACCTGCTTCAGCAGGATATTTCCTCCACTGTGGTCCCCCATGGGCTGCAGGGGCACAGCTGCCTCACCATGGTCTTTACCATGGGCTGCAGGGAAATCTCAGCTCAGGTGCCTGGAGCACCTCCTCCCCCTCCTTCTCCACTGACCTGGGTGTCTGAAGGGCTGTTCCTCTCACATATTTTCACTCTCCTCTCACAACTTTCTAAGTGTTATCACAGAGACACCACCAGCATCACTTGGCTGTTATGGGCAATGGCAGGTCCATTCTGGAGCTCTGCCCAACCTGGAGACAGTTCCTGGTCTATTTTTACAGAATGCAAACCTCGATACCCCTTTCCCCACTACCAAAACTTTCCACATAAATTGAATTCAAAAATACATTCCTGCTTAAAAGAGGTTGTTTGGGTTTTTAAAATTTGGTTATCATTTCTTTTGAAAAATGATAAAATGCAGTGTTTAGTGTATGGTTTCACATATGAAAACTAATAATGTTAAGTACATTACTTAAACTTTTCATCCTAGGTATTGGACAAATATAGTGAAAACTGTAGGAGTAATAATTAGTATCCAGATCTTGTGCATTTATTTGCCAGTTTGCAACATTCATATATTCCACAGCCTTCAACTTGGAAAGCTTCTATCCATTTTTTTAGTAGCTGTTTAAACAAAAATAGATGTTTATCTCTTTAAAATTTTGCCAGGAAGCTGTCACTTTCCCATTTACTTGTGCTAGCTATGTTGTGACAGAATGTGTCAGCTTCTTGCACAAATGAAAAGAGATATAGATCTGTATTTACTTTAGCTGAAAAATAAGTAGTCATCAATTCTGAGAAAAGTGTTTTCCCATCTGAAAAGATGGATAAATAAGAGAGGTTTTGTGGGGTAACTATTTACCAATGCTTAAAAGGTAGATGAGAGCCAAATATTCCAGCTCAGTTCATCAGGAACCATCCCTGCAAAAGCTGATAGACTCATAACATGGAAAATTAGATACCTGTAGCAGTTATCAAGGGAATTAGTGTTCTTATTCAAGCCTTTGATGTTCAAAACTATCAACCATAATAAAAACAGGTAGATGAACAAATTTAAAACTTGGTCTTTGGTCTCATGTTTGACAGAGAAGGGTAATGCCAGTTGGAAAATCATCATTCTAGATTGGACTCAAATGCTCAAAAGTATGGCACTAAGGAGTGACAATTAAGCAGAACTGGTATGCTACTTGAGGATATTCTTAGAGATATTTTTATAGGAAGGAAAATATAAGAGATGAGAATAATGCATAATATCTGTAACTTTCTCCTGTTGAAAATTCTTTAGTCTTTATCATTCTCACAGAACCCAAGTTTCTACTATGTAAAATTTAAATTCAAGTTGAAATTAAAAAAATGTTTTTCAAGATCCTAGTTGAACACAGCCACTACAAAAAATCAGAGTATGGGATAGCAGAATGTTTTAATCTATTAAATTCCAACTCAAAAATTCCATGCATCATGAATTCATGAAAACAAAAGAAGAACTGGCCATGAAACATAAAGGCCATATCCTAAATAGATATCAAAAGTAAACTGCATATCACTGAAATCCTGGCAAAATACCCACAAGTTTTAAAGAACTGAGTTTCAGCATGGAGGTTAAATTTGTAAGATAATTTCTGATGCACCACAAAGATGTCTACTTCTGTGTGAGAAGGAATGAAATGCTTGATGTCTTTCTTATATTGAGATGCTCAAAAACTCCACTCAAGGTAAGGGTGGACCATCACAGAGTGGAACAGAACCCTGGAACAGAACCTTGCCCTCCCTTGCCTGGCTGGCCATGCTGTGCTTGATGCTCCCCAGGGCACGCTTGGCCCTCCTGGCTGCCATGGCACTGCAGGCTCATGTTCAGCTTGCCATGGACCAGGACCTCAAACCTCTTCCTACAGGGTTGTTCTTCATCCTCTTGTCCCCCAGTTTGAAGGCATAACAAGGATTAGTCTGCCCCAGGTGGAGAGTATGGACTTAGTCTTGTTAAACTTCATATGGTTGGAGATTGCTTAAGTGTATGACTTATTATATGTTAGAATGTTCCAAGGAAGGGATTATTTTTCACTGGAGAACAGGGTTCTGTTTTCAGAAAAATAGTGAAAAACTCTCTTCATGAGCATAACAATAAGTAAAATCATAATCTGCAGATCTCTAGCATTTGGCAACTATATCCCTGTATCTTCTATGATCAAATATAAGTTTCATAGCAACTCTGCTAGGGTAAATTCTAAAAAAATCTTTTTGAATAGTTACTTTCACCCTGAAGAGTAAGCAGGAAAGTAACCTCGCTGTGCTTACATGAAAAATTACCAACTGGTTTGATAGTGAACTGCATCTTTCTTATTTTTATACATTTTTATGTATCATATGGTTACAAATTGGAGATCAGGGAAATAAATCCTATATATATATATGAATACATATGTGAGGATGACTGTCTGGGTGCATGTGCTTTAATAATTCAAAGTCCTTTCTTTATTTCATCAAAATATGAGAAATAATAAAAGCACAAATGGGAAAGAAAAAACATATTTCTGAAGTAAATCACTGTAAACTCTGATTTGGATAGAGGTAATATGCGTACCTAAAAAACAATGTAAGGTCAAGGTCATTATATATGAAATTTCTCAAAAATAAACACTTGGGCTTTAGGATATTTATTCACTGACCCTGAAATGTCAGCTTGTCACTGATACTAATGTAGCACACTTGTCTCTGGAGTTTATCCCACTATGCAAAGGTGCTGCTTACTGTGAGAATCTTTCTGAGGTGCTCCAAGTGCATTCCAGAAACCATCTGCATATGTTATTTTATTGCTAGGTCTCATAAATCAATATTATGTAGAAACATCTATAATTTTGTATTGTATTAGAAATAGGATAGCCATAGAGCTGCACATTTGAGGTCCTAATGACACCAGTGGTACAGTACTTACATTTTAAATATTTTATTGAACAGTTTGAGGTTTTTTGGTGTATAAAACCCCCAGACTGTTTCCTCACAAAGCCCTGGGACACGGATATAGAAAAGTTCAGGCTGATGAAGGCAGGGGAGGAGTTCTTGCTAATGGATAAATAGTAGAAAACATCAGTGGAAAATAAAGATTTGAATGCATCTGGCAGTATATAATCAATACAGCTAATAATAAGTAATGGCATTTTTAAATATGTGAACATGATGCTGCAGAATAACTTCCATTAAATGTACAAGGGCCCAACAAGGAGAAACAGAGTCCACTGATAAACATGAACGCAAAAAAGTGTCAGCTGACTAACAACCAATTCCTGGTTCTGGGCTATGGTGCTGTGTTGTATCCGTGCACTGTGTGCACTGCCCACTCTCCAATGTACCACTCATTTTACTGAGTATCTCAGCTGTACCATCATCCAACTTCAAGTCAAAAAAGGATATACATCAGAAATTGCAAGAACAATTCCTCTAGAAATTTGTCCCTATCTTATCTCTTTTAGGAAGTTTTTCAAATCAGAGCTATTGTAGAAGATGTCGTATTGTCCATTTTCCTTGTGTTTGCTACAGCATTGACTATATTGACATTTTTGGCTTTGCATAGGTACCTGGCAGGACCACAATTCCAGATATATAGACGATTTCAAATTTCTCTCTATTTCTACTATGAGTTAACACTGCCAAAGACCAAATGAAGATTTCCCATTACCTAAACATTGTTGGGCAATGCCATCTGAGATGTCCTGAGGTATCTTTCCTCATCCTCAACTGCTGTTTCCAAGCAGATCATCTACTATCCCCAAATGAAGTTAGTTTTACTTAGGTACCATGCTCAGGCATCTGATCTTCTTCTTACCTCTCTCTTTTCAAAAGCAATCTTCTTCAAAATTCTGTCCATATTGTTGTACAAGGCTCACACAAGTTCCTGCAAAGACTAGACAAAAGCCACAAATCACAATGGAGGGTACAGGATACTATTCCAGACTATTCAATTACAGAATAATTGCTGTTTCTATAGATATTTCTAGAGTTCCTTTGCCTGCTTTCTTCTCAATACTTTTGTGCTATTTCATCTGTTTCTATCTCACACATACATAAGCCCTGTACAACAAGCACTCAGCCCTTTGATTCCCCTCCAGAATTCATGTGATCCCAATGCTGCCTGGCATATGGCCTGCATCTTTGGCAACAACTCTTGTTTGAGCCAAATATTTCACAAATATCTGAATGCTCTTTTATGATTCATTTTACTTCAGAGGCTTAAACACTCACTAGCTTCACAAAAACTCGTCTAGAAGAAAAGCAGTGTGCCCAAATACTTTTATAAGCCACACAGATATTATCATTGGTATGATTATACAGCCTAGAGTTTCTCAGATATGACAAACCAATTTACCAGCTGGAATTGTGTGTACACCATTGTGCATTTATTTTGCACATGTCATGGTTAGGCTACTAAGAGCCAAAAAATTATAATTATTTTGTTTTCTCAGTTTGGCCATGACTAGATGCTTGGAAATTTTGTCAGTGGTGTGAGAAACTGATGATGGAAATGGCTATCCTTACATGATTCAGCTGTGAATTCAGAAGCTCCAGGAGCTTTTGTATAAGATCTATTACCTTGGGCAATGTAGGGAACTCAGTGAACAGCTTCTGAATGGGAAAGAAAAATTAATTTCTTATAATTGATCACAAGCGCCCATGAAACCTTTAATGATTTAGCAGTCCTTTTCCTTACTTACATGAAGATAAGAGCTTATATTACACCCTAGAAGCTTAGAAACTTGTCCTTTCCTGCAGACATTGCTGTCCTATTTCTACCCATCACAATTTCTGCTTTTGAATATATGGACTGTTAGAAGTCTCACCTGTGTTCTCAAGATACTCATCTCAAAATAGTATCATGCAATTTCTTCTGCAGCCTCTCAAATCAGACAGAAGTAACACATCCAGAATTAACACATCCTAACACTTTTTCTTTTATTACTTTTCTCTGTTCACTGCACTACATGTTCTCATGTGCTATAGGACAAAGATACCCTAGTACAGCCAAAAACAAGGTTGTCAATATAGACCTTTCCAGCACAGGCAAGTCACAAAATGGAAGCAACCTCACACTGCTGGGGGTTACACACTCCTTGTGTTTAAGCAGCAGGTGAAAGCATCAAGGTTCTTGTTAATGGGACAAGTCAGCTCCTAGTGTGCATGCTATGAATTTTCCTTTACAGGTTTCTCAGATCATGTCGGCAGTTCAGTTCTCTAATACAGCTTCTGAAGTTAAATATCCAGTGTTAAATGTTTTGAACAACTTTGTGTATGTACACAGTAATTATTACAAAACTACAACTTCAATTAGTTTTGTGCAGAAGAAAATATTCAATTATGTTCTGATAATTTGTTTTATGTCATAGTTTCCAGATACTGTTTTGCTTGCCTAATAACCATTGGTAATTCAGTGTTTGTTTTTCCCATTTTCCTGTGAGTAAACATACTTTTCAGAAGCTGTACATTGCTTGGTAGTAATGTGTATCTCAGTATAGCAATGAAAAAAGAAAATGACTGTAAAAACTCAAGCATGAAACAGTCCTGTGTAAATACTTTTATCTTTGTAACACTAATATTTTGTTTCCATTTCTTAACT
Organism: Prinia subflava; assembly: GCF_021018805.1. NCBI lineage: Eukaryota > Metazoa > Chordata > Aves > Passeriformes > Cisticolidae > Prinia > Prinia subflava. Next base: position 55,812,658 of record NC_086249.1, read on the forward strand.
GTAAAAACAACATTCTAAAATTAATTCACTACTGTAATGTGGATAAGAAATAGGAATTTATAATAGGGGGCAGCTCCAAGACTGAAAAACAATCACAAAATACATGCATATTCTTGAAAAACAAAGTTTTTTGAATATGGTGTGGTTTAGTTTTTTCTTTAGTTTTATCTTAGGGATACTTACTTATGGTTTTGATATTGGTGTATATTTCTGTCTTTGAAATCTTACTATTTAGGAACTTTAAGAAGTATGGCTCCTGAAATTTTAAAACTAAAAATTAATTTTAAAAAGGAGTGTTTTTCAAGTAAGTTGTATCTGTTACCTATATACTATCACCATGCCTAAATTAACTTTGCTGTAACAGTATCTTTGTTTTTCATGCCTTAGTACTTCTAAAACCTTTTTAATACCTACTTTGCTGTGTAAAAGAAGGAATACGTATGTCATAAGAAGACCAAAAACAATCCTTCTTTTTAAACAGAGCTTGAGAGATTCCTTATGTGCATGTAAAAGTAAAGAACATTGTATCTTCTGAGGAACCTCCCTCAGTTTGAACACACCTAAATGCTGTCACAGCATCTTTCTAAGATAAAATATTGTCATAGATATTTTCATGGAATTCCATCATAAAGATATATGCTTCCATGGTTTAGTAACTCATTTTCTAGACCAGATGTTTAGACAAGATTCTCATCTGGACACAGTAAGTGAGGTTCTGTAATGTCTCCACAGCTGTCAATATGAAGCATTTCACTAAAGCATTTGAAGACTCTCTGGGCAACTTTGTTAAGTCCAGCATTGTGCATTAGAATCACTGCCACCGTTCAATATTATTTTGAAGGTACCTGGCAAAATCAGGCTTCCTAAAATATTTGAAGTATGTTCCATGAACAGAGAAAAATAAATGTAAACTCTGTACTGATTACTGTAGAAATTCATGATACATTTTCCATCTCACTGAAGTAAAGTGTCAAGATTTACAAGCAATACAGAAAACAGTATCCCAGGCATTTTCTGCATTTCAAACTAATTTGAACTGGATAAAGAGATTTGACATTTCACATCTCATTCTACCTGCTATCAGAGAGTCCTCTAATGTCAGAGAACTCTGATTTATAACATATAGGCTTGCAAACTGAAAGTTACTGCAGCGTCTTAATGGAAGACTGCATTCCCAGTATTGCATTTTGTGAGAAGATATGATATTAGACAAATTTTGTGTTGTTTCTTAGCAAAGTTGTGTTAACATTGGTGGCATTCAGTACATTTAGTTACATTCATTTGAACTCTTTCAGCTATTTACAGATTTTTTATAATATATCAAATGATCCATATATGTATATATTAAAAAAATTAATTTTTGTCTAAAAAGACCAGTAAAAGTCCTTTCAAAATTTACTAAAACCATCTTAAGTTCATACACTACTCATATGTCCTGGTACAAGCAGCATAGAAAACACATATTGCATTGACATACTAGTACCAGGGCCATAAGAAATTAATAGAATGAGCTCAGGAAATGTTTACTGAGTTATATTTTATATTTGATTTTACTGTGTTTTCTTAAAGCATAAAAAAAGAAAGATATTAATTTCATGAATCTAAGGATAGGAAAGGATTTGGGGAAACGACATTGTTACCTTCATCTATTCACTGGTTTATCCAGATTAAGTAGAGATTTGTTAATCCTGTCAACAGAAATTAGCTTGTACATGTTTCAGCAGAAATTCCCAATGATAGTACAACCAACAGGGAAGCATCAGTTAAAGGAGTAATGATAAGCTGAATGTGAATCCATAAATGGACTCCTTGCCTGAAACAGTCGAAACATCAAAAGAAGTCAGCTCTTCATAGTCTTTTGAATCCTTGTGATTTATTTCCCCAATGGCATTTGAACAGACTTTAAAACAGGTGTTGTCCATTTAAAATAATCTTCCTTGCCTGGCAAGTTCATTGTTGACAGCAGAATTCCTGAAGTCTTCAATACATTATATATTTTCTCTGTAACTATAGGTAGCATGTTGCCAAATCCACACCTGTCTATCTTTTAAATGACATATAGCACTGCAGTATTATCAGAAGGATCTTGAATTTAAAAGATTTTCAATCTTTTAAGAAGATTGTAAAAAATGAAAGAGGACCAAATGGCTGGTTAAGTGCCAAAATAATGCAGAAAATATAGTCTTTCCCACTGCCACTTGCAGCCTAAGGTGTAACCATGATACTATAACTACATATACTCCTATATAAATAATCTTAAGGTTATATCTCATAATGTCCTTTATATCAGTTACATTTAAAATGGTTCTCTGTAGGAAGAAATACTCTAGAACCACAGAAATGTCAAAGAAGAAATGTCTGAATGGTGTGTGCTTTATACAATATTAAATGGCATTATCTTTTCCGTGAGTAATATGTTCACAGTAATTGCTAAGGCTACGAATTTAAGGAAGCCCAAATTCAAGGAAGATCTTCATAATAAAGGGTTGGATGCAGCAGTTTGTAAATTGTAGGTGGTAAAATCCTGAGTGGCTGCTAAAACTTAAAATGTGTTTTATACTAGGAGTTTGTGGATGAAAATAGACATAAAATAGATTATAGGTCTCTGGTCTCACAGTTTAGCAATTTACCCACTAGATGACAAAGTCACATTTCTTATACACTTGCCTTGAAGAATTCAAATATCCTAGAGAACTCATTGAAATGATAGCTAGAAAATTTTAACAAAAAATACTTTAAGTAAAATCTCAGATGGGATTTTCTAGATCACTATTGCCAGATAAAACCCTAAGTTTATTCAAATCCTTTTTCTTGGATCTAGCCCTACAGTTACACATATCAAAATATAATAAATAGTAAAGATTGGAGACATTGGCTTCACAGCAAAGATAGTACAACATAAAATACTGGTATCAACTTAATAATAAAATAAATTTTACAGGGGGCTGCTTATGACAAAGCATGGTAGATTCAGACCTATAAAAATTCTTATCAGAGTAATGCTTCTTATCCATAAAGAGTGCTGTAACAGTGTTGCAAGGTGTAGTGCTTTTGATCATTATTGTAAAACACCATGGTATCTATTCATAAAGGCTACTGCTTGATTCACCTCTCTGAAACAACAGCTTTTATGCCTCCCTAACACCTCTAAGGGTTTTCCTTTTCATTAATACAGTACTGATGGCAGGTGCTAGGTTGCAGAATCCAAGGCTCATTATTTAGTCACAGAAGTAATTTCTCAAGTCTATAGATTTTCCCACTGCTCAGCAGCTGACCTTGTCCTCTTTGGTCTTTATGTGTTGTTGATGTAACTCAGGCTGCCTAAGACACAAACATGAAGCACTGAGGAGTCAAACTGGAAAACCCATATCCCTGACCAATGAATGCTCTTCACACTGGCCTATCAGTTTACTCAGTGGCAATAAGAATGACAGCAGCAGTAAAAATTTAAAAATATCTTAGCAGCAGAAACCAAAACCCATGGGTATATAGTTTTAAGTTAACAAAAAGTGAACAGCCACTCGCCTTGTATCTGACTGCATTGTGGGCCATTTTTAACAGCCAGGCAGTAGAAAGTTCTCCACAAAAACCTTCAGTGGTCTAGCTTTGTATGCACGATATGGCACAATCTGGAATTCATAGTTTCCAGTTCCACTGGCATAAAAATACATTGGAATTACAGCAAGCCACACAACCAACTACAAACACACCAGGGTTTTACATTGCATCCTTCCCATTGACTTTGGTCTTCATAACTTTTATGAAGGAGACTATGTGTGAATCTTCATCTTCTGGCATGGATTTCTGTTGCAGCAAAGAAATAGAACTACTAGTTCTGGCTTAGGTGTTTATTTTCTTATCTATAGAAAAAAACCTCAAAATACCCAAATCCACTTCCAGAGGAAAATAGAGGATATTTAATAACACTCTATTCTTGTTAGAGCTATCAGATTTTCAAGAGCCTACTTTGCAAAGACTTTTTCTCTTACTGATTTCCAGATCAGAAGCCCAAGTGAGCTCTTAACTGCCATGAAAGGAAAAAAAAAAAATAAAGCAAAACTCTAGACTGCTCCTGTTTTTCCTCTATTTTCCCATACTTTGGAGTATTGTCCAGCTGACATTACTAAAAGGACTGTTACTCCTTATGATATTACTGATGAAAGTGTAGGAAAGTATTTTACACTATTACCAAGTAGCAATTTTAATAATTTCTATGAGTGTGACCCAAAATGAAAATCAATACCAGATCCTACCCTTTGACTTATCCTGTAAAATCTCACCAAAATGCTGCCTATGAATGTTGTATTAATTGGAAAAATAAATCAATTTCTCAGTTGAGACAACTTTTCTATTAAGACCATTATGGAGCTGTCTATAGAAAGCTGGATAGCTTCATCTGCATAGTATGTCAAATGCACAAGTGGAACAAGGCTTAAAAGAATACATTTCTGAACAATATGACTACATTCAACATCTTCAGGAAAGGGACTTCACCTAAGTTTAGACAGTACACTTTAGGAAAGGGTTACAAACCATGAATAAACATATCAAGGATGCCTAAGAGCATCAAGGGAGAAGAAATTAAAATTGTTAAGTCTCTTTAAAAATTGTACCATACAGTCACAGGCATATGCATTCTTTTATAAAAAGTAGACATGGGAGGGTCATGAAAAACATAATCAAGTTCCATAAGAACTCTAAAAGTTCACTGAAGCAGAAGACAGTAATTGGAATCGAAAAGGAAATTATACATTAGGTGAACTGGTTTTCTTTGTATGTTTTTTACTGTAAAGTTGCTCACATATATCCACCTTGTACAAATCTAGTTCAGATGTTAAGGGGTCGATAAAAGAGGATACCAGTGTGTCAAAACAGACTATATTTGAACAAAACTATACCTTGACAAGCAAGTATTCACTGAGATCAAAAGCTGAAATATCAGAAGAGTTAAGAATAAAATCATCAAACTGATCACAAAACTATACTATTTATTTAATACATAGTTTCAGAAATGCAATCTAAACTGCAAGGAAATCCTAAATTAATGGAGGAGCATTCCATGACAGGGTTGAGCCAATTTAAAGAAATTAAATTAATACCTATTTAGTTGAAGTGATTCAACTTCTGTGTGACCAAAGCAATTTCCATGGATTAAGAAAATATTAATGTTGTTCTAGTTTTAAAATACTCTAGGATAATAAAATAAATTAACATTAGCATCCTTTTATTTGGCGTCTGAAAAACTGTCAGGAACTTGTAACAAAATAGGAAATGTAGGAGTTAAATTAAAAACATATAAAATAAAAAAACCACAAACAAACAAAACCCCCCAAACAAGCAAACCAAAAAAACTCAACCTCAAACCAGCCCTGCTTCTCAACCCTGGGAGAGTTTAATTCCTTTAATTCAATTAAATTGAATTTATGTGATTCCAGGGAAAAGACAAATGGGAAAGGGAAAGGAAGAAAAAGAAAAAATGTAACATATCCTAGCTGGTAAATAAAAATTTTAAAAAGTAATTTAAGGTTATTTCATGCTAAATACAATCCGAGAGATTTGAAGCCAGATTATTAACAACTGGAGGTCACTAGAGTTCTTCAGGAATTCCTATTATAATGTTCACCAGTGGAAACACATTTTTTCACCAAGCCTTTCAAGAATAGTCCTGGAAGATCTTTTACTGAAGACAATACCCCAGTGAACTATTGGTGTAAAAGATGCGAGACCCAAAGGCTGCTAACTCTAAGATCAAGTTGAAGGTTCCATGATCACTGCATTTCTGAGTCCTAGACTGTAACAAAAAATTCGAGAAATCCATTGAGCAAAGAGCACTATGTTCATCACTTTACACTATTGATTGCAAGTAATTTAAAACATGTTGGTTTAAAGAGCTATGAGGTTTTTGGCAGAAGAAGTTCAAACATCTTCCAGATTAAAAGACTCACACAGAAAATAAAAATTATCGAAATATAAACTGCATGTCTGAATAGGAGGAGAACAAATTGATGAGCACAGGATAAGAGAGCTTCCAGAAATTAAAATATTTGTGCAACTGTAGTTAGCATTTCTCAATTCCATCTTCCCTGTGAATTTGCAAGAGCTCCATTCAGCTGGTCTTTGCCGTAGGGACCCAGATAATCTTTTTTTTAAACATTTACTTCCAGGAGCTGTGGAAATGGAGTATGTAGGTGTGTAATTTCGGAAGTGAGAGGAGTTTAATTGTATGAATTCATTGTAATTGGACATAAATTCCAGAAATTAGGCACAATATTGATATGCAGGAAATGTAAGGATGAATCAAAAATATTTACATATGGAAATAAAAACTGCAGAAAAGAAAATTATTTATTTTAGGGCATTTTTAAAGTCACTCACCATCCACTCATTAAGGCAGGCACTTTCTCAGAGTAACCTCTTCTCACATATTTAATAAATGTCAGGTGTGTGAAAGGGTTCTACTTCTATATATATGAGTAAAATGACAAAGTAAGGATTAAATGGGAAAGAATAAAACCAGAAAAGATTGCGAGAAATTATACATGTAGGAGGAATACATCTGAAAGGGACTCTATGCAAACAATATCACTGAGAGATTCACACCCTTTAGTGAAAATGTAGCAAAGTATTTTGTCCTGATCAACATTGCTCTTGTCATGTCATTCCCAGACTTTAGATGATGACACAGATTTTGCTTAGATGATGACATAGAACAATAGCAAAATTAGAAATAAAATAAAAAATATCTGTTACACTATCACAATTATCTATATATTCATCTTAGCCTATATATAAAAAACATATATCTGGATCATTCGTAGGCCCATTATGTTTACACCTCTGACCTCAAACAAAACCTGAGATTAGTTTATTTACAGAATAATACCATCCTCCTGTTTGCATACATGAGAAAAATAATGCTTTGTTTGTTTTTTGACATACATATAAAATACTTCATGAAGTTCAAACACAAAAACGTACTTGCTTACCAATGTCCAATATATTTTCTATTAAAGACATTCTTTTCTAATCCTTTTACCAGATTTCTCATATTAAAATAAGATGATGATACAAAGCTACAAGGCTTCTGAGTTCTTTCTCTGATTGATAGTAAAATAACATAGTCCTGTATCTGTTCCACTTACTCACATGGAATAGTAATCTATTCAGGCAGCAATTTCAATTATAACAATGGAGTCCGTGAATAAGTTTTATTCCTTTGTAGAAGTCTTGCATAAACTCAGGTATTGATGGAATCCTTCTTCTCTTTCAGAATAAAAGGCATATAATTCTTATGTGAACATTTCCCTGATCTCTGAGAAATAGATATTTCTCACACGAAGTACGAATCTGATAAAGTAAGACCCTTGAATTGCAAACACTTATTTAATTCTCTGTACTCTAATACAGTAGTACTCAACATTTTGAGAAAGTTGAGACTGAAATGAGTGTAGCTGCCCTATGCACCTGCCCCCCTTCATATACTTTATTCTCACCTGTACCTTTGTTTTACAATTTTGTAATTCATGGAACTCTGAAACACTTTCCTTATTTTGAGGAGACAATTTTTTAAAATTTAGTTTAATTTTTTGTGGTCATATGTCATTCCTCTTTTTTTCCTCTTTTTTCCTATTCAGCTTGCAAGTCTCTAGTGTGTGGCTTATGAAAATATTTAGTTTCTTCAAGCATAAACTACAAATTTTATTCTTAAGGAATGCTCAAAACCATAATTTATTTCAAAATATGTTATAGAAACAAAAGGTTCAAATGTATATTTTTAAAACATCACTTTCCAGAGAAACCTCTTTATTGAAGGAGTGGCATTGGGCAAATGGAATACTGAGAATTGAGCTAATCAGATACTGCATGTCTGTAATGTTAAGATACCCTTTTACTTGTGTTTATTGACGTTGTTAGGTGAAATACAGGGTTTGGTTCAGGTTTTTTCTGACTCAGCTGAGACATTTCAGATCAAAACAATGAGCTGTACTATTTCAAATCAGTTAGTGATAGTTTTCAGCAAATGACAACTGAAGGGTTGTCTCATCCATTTTCCCATTAAGCAGTAGGCTCTTCCCATCATCCAGTGTGGGGAAGTACAGAAGGGAAAGAGGGAAGAAGTGGAAAATCCCTCTTCCTTATTCATTTACCTTCAGGGAAAACATGAATTTTTAAGGAACATTTCAACAGTGCCTTATGTACCATTGAGAAAAATGGTGATTCAAGTTTCACTTGTTCACAAGAAAACACACCCCCTGAAATAGATAGAAATTAGTGAAACTCCCCTGTTCACACAGTGATCAACTAAGAGATATTTGACTGATTTTCCAATCCTTGTTTTGGTAAGACTTACACATTTCAATTAAGTCCTTAGACTAAATGTAAAATAAATTCATAGTAGAATACTTATGGTTCTTCAAGTTAAATTGTAAGATAATGCAGGCTGACAATGCAAGAAGATGCAAAATGAGACACATCTTCCCTTTAATAGCAAAACCTTAAATCTTTTTCACTTTTTCTTGGTTTTGGCTTTTTGTCCTTTTTTCATACTGCAGTTCAGGGTGTTATTGTTTAACAACTTGTAATTTTCACAGCACAACAAATGTTAGCAGCCATGTCAGTATCCAATATCTGATATTCAAATGTTTTCCATCAGGGAAGATTATACAGCTGTGTAATCTGAATAATTAAATATATATTTAAAGAGACCCCCAGAAAATTTGGGGGGATGAAAAGGACAGTTTCAATGTCAGTGTATCAAAATAAAATGAGATCATTACCATATACTGTAGAAATAGAGAAGGCTGAAAACTAAGAGTTCAGCCATAATGATTTCATTAGGATATGTGTGTGGAGAGATGAAAGGAAAAGATCACTAGCAGATTGCTAGTAAAACAGAAAGAGTATGAAAGCATCTGAATGTGGCATACTTACAAAAATGAAAGTAGAAATGCTTCAGAAAATAAATAAAACCTAAATCTTTTACTCTGTTTAAGGCAGGGCACAAGCAAATGATAAAATACACATTTTGTCAGTTCACCTTAGAGTCATTGATCTCCTTTTCACATTGAACCTAATGAGGCAAGTAGGAGAAAATTGTAGTGGGTCTTTCATGTACTTATTGCGGGACTTGGATTATTATGTAGAACTAAATAGTATTTTCTACCAAAATGTCTTTGAAATAATGGCAGGATTCTATTACAAATAAGATTATGAATATTATTTTATAATAATGAATTCCTATGCTCCTTTAACTGTGAATAAATATATATTATGTCAATATGTAAAAAAACCCACACCTCTTTGAAAATAGTTACATATTAGTTATGAATATCATATGAAATGGGTAATTTTTGAGGGGCTATGTTTTATATAAGCATGAAAATGAAACTGGAGACTTTTCCATTCTCGAAGTAACTGTTTTTTATTTAATTTAGTTCTGCAGATTTATATGAGATATAGTTCAGCAATGGTTAAAATACCTTCATAAGGATTTATAATTTTATATCATACATCTTTGTAATGCATTTGGAAATGATCAGTAATATGAGTCACATATATACAGTGAAAGAGTCTATATATATAACAATTATAAATGCCCAAACCTGTTATTTTTGCATACAATCATGAAAAAATGTGTTTGATTATACAAACTAAGTAGTGATGTTGTTCATATATTCAGCAGTGTGCCTAAAGTGTCTCCTATAAAACAGTCCAGGAAGCACAATTACTGAAGTCACCTAGAGAATAGACATTAGCAAGTGCTCCTAGCAGGGATGATTCCAACCTTCCTTCTAGAGACTGTGCTACTTCTCCCCTTTTTCCACTACAGACCATTTCTAACCAAGCGGTGTTTTCTGTTGTAAATGTGCTTTTAAATAAAAGAGGACAGGGATCCATCAGTGATCTACAGGCTGGCATTGCTTATGGATAGTTTCTGCACCAGTTTGTTTTTGAGGAGAGTCACCCAACAAAAAAAAACAAACAAAACCCCAAGCCAAAGCAACAACAAATCAAAACAAACAAACAAGCAAACAGATAGCTAATAAAAAAAAAACAATCAAATAGCAAGTTAAAACCGGTTACAGCTATGTACATCCATGTATATCTTTATTACAACTATGAGTGTAACTGTTCTCTGTTTGTAGATTGAGTAGGCCAGAGCTCAGACTCAAATCCTTTCACAAAATCATTGTTTTGGGAAGGAAGAGAACTGAACAGCATATGGACATAACTTATGTAGTCCTACTCTAGGAAACCACCAAACACTTTTCCTGCCGTCATATCAGAGTTCAAAACTATGTGTACTAATAAAAAAGCTTCCTACTGAAACCAAGTATTGTCAGTAAAAGTTTCCTTTAGTGTAGTCTCAGACCTTACTCTTTTCCAGACATATTAACTGGGGTTAATAGTTACAGCATAAAAATATCTCAAGGAACTTTTTAAAGCTTTTGAGCATATCTAACAGTAGCAGCATGAATATTCACGTCCAGGATGGCGTGGTGTACACGGCTATATGAACAGTGCTAACACTCTCAGTTCCCTTGATATTTCAGTAGCCTATTGTTTCATTTTCTTCAGCTATGCTTCCCAAACTATTTCTCAGTGCCAATCAAAATTCTTCAGGAACCTTCAGCATTAACCTTGATAGACCTTTCTTTGGAAGTAGAAAATTAGAAGGTTTCTGTTTATCAGACTCACTTTATACCCACAAGACCTAGAATATTTGATTTTTATTTTTTTAAGCAATACAATGGGAATGCAGCTGGTCATGCCATTGAGTGTATGCAAACTCTCTAGACTGTTTCTTTTGCACATCCTGTTTGCTCCATTCCCTTTTTTTCCACTCACATTTTCCCTGGCCACTTTGTCATTATGTCAATTACAAACTGACAAAGTGATGTGTGTGACAGAAATTTAGAAATATCTTCACTTCATTTGCTCTATTATTTTAATGTCAGAATGCAGGTATGAAAAAAACAGCAGCATGAAAGGCAGACTTTCATTCCCCAAAACTGAAAAATTCAGGAACACCTGAGAAAATTACTTATCTTTTCACATTATTTTTTCTCATACAATAACAAAGAAAATGTCTGTGAGATATTTCTCATATGACTTTATAGTGCCTGTAATTCCTTTATAATGTTATAGCTGATTAAGTGGGAAACTGACACAACAGACTTCCTGTTGAAGCTTTTTATTGCACTAATTGTACTGCTTTGTCTGATTGCTCAGAATTTCTGCCATACCTTCTATTAAAAGTAACTGGCTTCAGACTGCTCTTTTTTTCTGAGATAAAATCTACACTGATTACAGCTACATTTATGGAGGGTGTATGTGAAATGTTGTAGTTCTGTCATTAGTGGCTACTGAATTCTGTCAGCTTCAATGGTCACTAGATCGGACTCTACAAGGGATGTGACCCAAAGTTATTTCAATATGTTGATAAAACTGTTATTCTTATTTCTTTTTTTTTTTTTTTTAATCAAATAAATTGTCCTTTCAATCTGGCAGGACTTTTAGGAATCAGGGTGGATAAAGTAAAGAAGTCTAGTTTGCTCCACATAGATAAAGTGTCAAAGGAGTAAAGTAAAAATGTTCTGGTATTATCTGCTTAATAAGGGCAACAAAATAAATGAAAATGAGGACATTTGCTTCACTGCATAGGAGCAACATGGATAACATCATACATAGAACAGGGAGCCTATACTTTGGCCAATAGTAGATGTCAAGGCTTGGGCACCATGCCTGAAATGCTATTATTAGATTGGAAAAACAGATTTACTCAAAATGTTACAATCTTGTTTCATTTTGCTACATGAACATATATTACACTGTGTTGTGAAAAGGCTCTGATACAGTTCAAAGTAGTCTTCATTATCAGAGAGAAACATAATTCTTTATCTGAATTGGAAGGTCTGGGCAGAAGAGGCAGAACCCTAAGAAAACCAATAAGGGCTTACAAAGTATTTGATCTCAGAATACAATCATATGACATTTATGTACCTCACAAACCAAGAAATATAGATTGATGTTAGAGTTTCAGTTTTATCATATTAACAAACAGTGGACAAAATCTTCTTCATCAGAGAATGAAGAAATCAAGGAAAGTACTTGGAACTGGAAAGACTGGATTAAAATGAACTTCAGTATTAAGGTTAAAGTCAGTAAAGGATTATTATTGTATAAGCTAATATTTATATACAGTTTGGGTTGCATCATTGTTTTTCTGTTGTAAATTAGGATGCTAATAAAACCTGGGTGTGGCCACCACTTTGTCCTTTCTGTGTAAGAAAGTGTCCTGCAACCCCTCCTGGCTCATTGTCATTTGCCAGATTTTACTGATTTGGTGTCCAGACATACTCCAGCCCGTTTTACATAAATAAACAACAGCAGTAACCGAGTCTGCTGTTCTTTCTTAGAATGAGAATATGATAGGCCATGTTCAGATTTTCTCTACTGGATTACTGTAATATGCTTCACTATCAGCTCAGCATCTACTTAGAAGACATTTGTCTGAGGGTGAAAAATAATAGTGAGTTCCATAACATTTTAGATAATATTTTTAATGACATATGAAGAAATAGTTTTACACATTCAATGTCTGTCTCCTTTTTCCAGGAGGATTCTTGAGTACTGCTTCTGACTTTTAAAGGTCAAAATAGCTTTGGGCAATGCACTGAGGAGAAGGATTTTTCCCAATCCTACCAGTCGTTCCAATTAATGAGAAGACAACTCCAAATCCTATGATGGGAGCAAAAAGAATGCTGGTGCCCAATTTTTCATAATGTTCTTGTAGCTTTCTTCCTTCTTGTTCAAGAATAATGTTAAAGTGTTACCCTTATCAGATTTTTATGAAGCCAGTCGTATTGAACTGCAGAAAGTTGAGGTTTGTTGAGGAACATTTGGCTTCAAGGGCTGGCAGCTTTCATGGCCAATAAATAGACTTTTCCTGACTGGTTGTTATATTTTGGCAAAAATTTTTTGCTCTTTTTTTTTTCTCTGTGTTTAGGGATTTTTTTTTAATTAATTGGTGGCCTGATAGCTTATATGGGTTTTGAAGGACCATTTCTGCACTGTAAATATAGAAATGTTATTTGCTCATTCACACTGTACAATGCTCTGGGAGAATGCCCATATCAGACTGAAGGGTAGAGGATTCATACATGTGAACTGCAACTAAAAGAGATCATTAAATTAAAGAGTCCCTTGGCCATGATATAACATTCCAAGTCACTTCCATGCTGTTCCCATAATTCTTAGGTATATTAATTGTGAGGGAGATGCTCCCTGTAGGCTATTGAAACTTCAAATTTAGGACCTTAGTCAGGCAAATGTCTTACAGATCTTTAAGGGAATTTTCCCAGTTTTCTAACAAAGGTTTTCCCCCATGTATGCAACAAATGCAGAAATATTTCTAAATTATCATGTATGCATGGTGATATGAGAACTCTGATCTCTCAGTATGTCAGTGCAATTCTGCTGACATTACAAATGGCAATATCCAATTTAATTTTATAAGTCAATAGATGTTTTTTATTGATGTTGGAGATAGGAGCTTCTTCCAAAAGTAGAAATTATTCTTATGACCTTGCACTTTGAGTCTTGAAAGTCACAAAGGCCAATTTAATCCATTAATGAGCTGTGTTGATTATGAATATGTTTAATATTTTCATTAATGTATTGGCACCTCCAGCAATTAAAACAGGAGGTAAACATTGTACTGTAACCATCAGTGCTTACAATTTCACACATACAAATAGAATAAACCCTGAAATATTTTATGGATTCTTCTCTCAGAAAACATATCAAAACAATAAAGGAAAAAGAGGGGGAAAAAAGATGAAAGTAAGAGAAAATAATACTGCAAGGATTTAGCAGTCACCATCTTAACTGTATTAGGCCAGTTTTGCTTTCCTGATGCTCATCAGCCACTCACACTCCAGAAAGGTTCTCTGGTTTGACCCTCAATATTTAGAGGTCAATTCAAATCAGAGAGCTTTTTTTTTCTTTTTTTTGGACATTTCTACTACCCACAACAACTCTGAAACTTGCTAAAATCTTGATTCCTATTTCTGTGGAACACAGGAAAATTTATATAATATATAATTTTTATAAATTATAATTATAATTAAATAATAGCACTTTAAACTATAGAAATATAAATTATAGCAATTTACAGACATGTCAAAATGGTACTCTAATTTCAAATCCCAGAAGAATGAGTATGGAAAGGTGGAAATGAATCATAAGCTCTGTATCCTGTTTATTCCTTCTTGGCTTGACAACTACCTTCTCCTGCAGGTACAGAGAAATATCCACAGACAGAAAACAATGTAAAGTAAAATAAAAAGAATGTCTAGGCTCTCATAGCTATCACATCTTACTAGGCATAGAATCAGACTTTGTTTTCCCTTCCATTCCCCTATCCCACCTCCGCAAGAAAATAGCTTAGCAAGAAAAAAGTATACTGGGTTATTATTATTTCACATAGACCAACACTGTTGTGATGTAATTGCAAAAACATATACTTCAAAATTACCTGGCTAACAGAGTAGATATACAAGAGTATATATACAGGAAAGCTCAAATGTACACACAAATGTATTCTTCGTTTAACAATTTCCTACAAATGATACATTAATTGTCATTCATTACTTGGACAATTATGTGAAGTCCTATAAGGTTTTGGGTTTATTTTGGTTGTTGGTGGTTTGTTGGGTTTTTTGGGGGTTTTTTTTTGGGTTTTTTTGGGGGGGTTTTTTTTGGTTTTTTTTTTTTTGTTTGTTTGTTTGTTTGTTTTTTTTTGTTTTTTTGTGGGGTTTTTGGGGGGTTTTTTTGGGTGTTTGTTTTTTTTTTTAAACACTAGTAGAAATGTGTGATTTTTGTAAAATTAGCAAAGTAAAAGGTCAAAATGGTACACAAACACACATTCATAAATCCATATGCAGACATAACTATATGTGATATCAATCATAATTGTTCTGAATCTGAATTTCAGACATTTTGTCTTCTACGGATTGTAAGGGTTTTTGATAGTGGTAATTTTTTGCTATATGTCTTAAAAATACATCTAAAAGTATTTTTGTTAGGGGTCATTTGAACATTGACATTTGAAGTCTGAACAAAATAGTTGTATAATTTTTGTGATTTTTTCATCACTCTGTTTTCACTTCTCTGTATATGATTTGGCAATGTAAAAATATAATGACCTTACAGTCTAAGTGACTTTTCTGAGCTGTGAAACTAGTGATTTCATGGGATGACTAAGTTCAAGATTCCATCTCCTTGAAATTTGTTTCCAGGATGTTAACTGCAAAGCAAGTTATATATAGCAGTAAATGCATGCTTAATTTGTGCAGAAATCATGGTGTGATGAATACAATTAAGAGCCTCGGAGGGAATAATTATATTACTGCATAAAGCTGGTGGATCTCAAATTGCTTGGTGCCTGGACTTTAAATTGGCCTGCGTTCCTGTTGTGAAAGTCATTCATAGTAGTAACAAAACTGCAGTCAGACATAGGGTAGTTTCAAAGTCATGTAAGTATATTTACTCATCTGCTGCAAATGACAGAGCATACAAAATGGAAGCAGCATTTAGAAGTAAATGAATAAAAATTTAATTCTATTAAAAATATAAATAATCTACACTGAAATATTATTTTATGCAACTACATATAGAAATTTTAAAATCTTAATGGTTGCCTTTTCTTTCATATTTATACAAGTAGCATATTGTAGTTCTTACCTGGTCTTTCCAGCCTACCATAGGCACTTCCAAGAGGCTTTAATGAAGATCTGTAATTGAATAAAGAGCCACAAACACTGTAGAAGCCTAAAGCTTGACTAGTAGGCAGTTGCCTCATATGGCCCAGTGAGATTCCTCACCTAAGGTTTGTGGTAACCAAGGTCAAGAACTGTGGGACTGGGTTCTGTCGTCTTAACAGCCAAACACAATTCAATGGGCTGACAGAGGGTTGCACAACCTAAAGAATTATTAATAATAAAGAAAATTTTGTAGCACAGCTTGTTGTTCAACTTCGGGGTTTTTCCTATATTGAACATCTAGAAATGGTTTTACAAGAGCTCTATGACTAAAACCAGCAATTTTTGAGCACACAATACAAAAGCTGCTGCAACCCACTTAAGGTTTGAGGTTTTTAAAATTACTCTGCTTCTTTCAGCATTTGGGAACCATTTTCTTATTCTTCTGCTTGATTTTATGCTTCTCAAACACACTACCAGAAATATGAAATTGTGTATGTTGCACTAGAAAAGAAAAGCAGCAAATAAATAGTGACTGATTCACTGGTTAATGGCTATAAAATATTACCTAAGGGAGAAAAAAAAGTATTGAGATCTGAAATTCTGACTATGATGTAAAAATAAAGGTTATGAGCATTATTCCTGAACTGTGGTAACTTTTCTTTCCCCTGGTCAGTACTTCAAAAAACTCTTGGAAACTAGATATCATTTCTTCTTGATGCATTTCTACTCACTTGAAAAAAGTTGATGTTGCTGTGTTTGCTTTATCAGACACCCTCTTTATTTCAAAAGATAAATGCATAAATTTAAGAACTTTTCTTTTTTAGATAATGAAATAGGATGAAGGTGTTAGTAGTCTAGACATAAAACTAAAGTCATAAAAGATATAACTCCAGCTGTGTACCCTAAGACATCATGGTAATGCTGGTGATGCCCTAATGACTATAACAATAGAGCATGGCTCAGCTGTACCAGAATTTCATAATGGTGTCCATTGCCACTATTCTGCTTCCCACATAAAATCAGTAGTGAATGAGAAGTTAGTTAAGGACTTCATGTGACAATTTTTTCTCTTTCAAGTCAAAATTATGGCTTGTTAGGATTTCATGTTTCTGTAAAAGTTTTACTCAAAGTGTGTGCTGTGGTAATGGAAAGCCTGTGCCAATTTGCTTGAACTGGTCTTTTAACAGACTGGAAAGTGTCAAATATACAGGCACCCCATCTGCTTGTCCTTTCTGTTGGAGAAGATGCCCAATTCAATGTAACATCCATCTTTAGGCCCAGAATTTCATTCCCTCTCTTCCTACACAAATGGAAAAAAATCTTCAAGCTACAGTCTTTAAAGAAACACATATCACAAATACCTTGTAAATTTAATCTCTGTTTTAGTCAACACCTTTGATAAAACTTGCATCCAATAAGGGACTACTAGGCAAAAAAAAACATCTCCAGAGGACCTGTAGAAGATGCATTAACACTGCAAGTAAAGCCATGCTTACAAATAAGTAAAATAAAATCGAGTATGTGATACCTGCACATTACCTGCCATACTGATGGCAAGATTCCTATCAACCACTCCTGCTAACTCAAACTGAGCACAAGGGCTGCTTTAAAGTATAGAGGATGTTCTTCTATATCCCCTTTCTTTTTAAAAAAATCAGCAATAAAATAAATACCCTCTAATAACAGTTTTGTAATAAGAGTATCTGCTGGTGAAACATATTTTAATAAACATTCTCTGTATCTCAGTGTAGAATAGTTCTTTCCTTCATTTCTGAAAGGTATTCACAGTGCCCAGATGTTAAGCCATAGAAATTTCTTTTTCAACAGTAGCATCTGGCTTATTGGCAGGCTCTACTTGCTCTTTTGTTGGCTTCACTGCAGTTGTCTTTAGGCTGTGAAATGATTAGGATACTGATGTGATGTCTTATTCACTAGAATCCCATTGCTTTTAGCTAGCTCATGGTTTCTGTTCTGTAACTCTTCCAAAAAAATCTAAATAACAACAAAGTTTCTCCCAAAGATATCTCTATGAGCTGAAAGCAAGGGGGAAAAACACCAAAATGATTTCTCCAAGGATAAGGTACAATTAATGTTTTGCAGAACAATCTGGGAAAGGAATGACAAAAAGAAAAAGCTAAAAGATAAATTTTATTACTCTAATGTGATTCCGATTTCCAGTTTAATAGATATTTTCTTGAAGAAATTGTTGATAAAATGCTTTATTTTCTCCTTTAGAAGAAGAAAATTCACTTTAACAGAAGATGAAAGTTGGGATCATCCTTCCATCCTACATATGGGGTACCATATAAACATAATAGAAAAGATATCAAATTTAAGAACTCTGCTGT